>NW_026067925.1:2295930-2414461 GCF_014885135.2 Alexandromys fortis | reverse complement strand
AGACTGGAGAGGGAGGGGGAGAGGAGTGGGGGGAGGGGGAGAGGAGAGGGAGGAGGGGGGAAAAGGGAGACAGGGAGGGAAATGGGAGGCAGGGAGGAGGCGGAAATCTTTTTTTTTTCAATAAAAAAATTATATTAAAAAAAAGAAATGGAAGAGAAAATCTTTGGTATTAGAGATACAATAGAAGAAATGGATATCTTGGTCATGTTAAATTAAAAAAAAATCTTGCACAAAATATCCAGGAAATCAGGGACACTACAAAAAGTTCAAATCTAAGAATAATAGCAATAGAAGAAAGAGAAAAAAAAAAAAACCAGGTCAAAGGCACAGAGAATACTTTTTTAAAAAATCATAAAAGAAAATTTCTCCAACCTAAGGAAGGAGGTGCCTATCTAGGAACAAGAAGCATACAGAACACCATAAACATTGAACTAGAAAAAAAATTCTATATAATAATCAAATTTCTAAACTTATAGAACAAAGTATATTAAAAGCTACAAGGGAAAAAAAAACAAATAGTTTATATAGGCAGACCTATTAGACTAAAACCAGACTTCTCAGTAAAGCCCCTAAAAGCCAAAAAGGCTTTGATAGATAGCTTACTGACTGTGAGATACCACAGATAACCCCTATGACCAGTACTATACCCAGTAAAACCTTTAATCATGTTAGAGGGAGAAAATGTGGCATTCCATGATAAGACAGAATTTAAGCATATTTATCTACACGTTCATCCCTACAGAAGGTGGTAAAAAGCAAAACCTCAATGTAATGAGGTTAACATCTCCAAGAAAACACAAAAAATAATTGTATCAGACCATCAAGTCAAAAGAAGAGGAAAAACAAACATGAAAAGCCCACAAAAATAACAGTTATCAAAAAACACTGCTCATTGATTACCCTCACCATCAATTGTTGCCCAATAGACGCAGACTAAGAGAATGGTTTTGACAACGGGATACACCCTTCTGCAACACTCAAGAAACACACCCCATAGACTTTACCTCAGGGTTAATGACTGGAAAAAATGTTCCAAGTCAAAGCAAAAGGACCTAAGAAGAAGAAAGCCTCTGTAGCCATTTTACAAACAAACAAACAAACAAACAAAAAACTTCAACCAAAAACTATTCAGAAGAAATAGGAGATAGGAAAGGACACCACATACTCATCAAAGGCAAAATCTATAACGAAGAGCATACTGGAATGGAATTCTTAACAAACATTATTATAGTTAAATCACATATTTATCCTCACACACTTTTAGTGGAAAATTTCAATACTAACAGACAGATAATCCAGACAAAAGTAAACTGAGAAACGCTGGAGCTAACAAATGTATAACAAAAGTTATAAATAACAGATGCTTATATAACATTTTGGCCAAAGACCAAAAAATAGACCTTCTTCTCTATCCCTCATGGAACTTTTTTCTAAAACTGAACACATACTCAGAAGCAAAGTCACTCTTCACTGGTACAATAACATTGAAATAATTTGCTGCATCCTATCAGACCACCGCAAATTACAGCTGAATCTCAACAACAGAAGCTTACAAACTCATGGAAACCAAACAACTCTCTACCAAATAAAAATCGGCCAAGAGAAAATAAAAAGAGATTTGAATGAAGATAAAAACACAGCATACCCAGATCTATGGGACAAAATGAAAGAAGTTCTAAGAGGCAAGTTCATAGCACTACATGTCTAAAGCAAAAAAAAAAAAAAAAAGGAGAGATCTCTATCTCATAGTCATAAATTGACAGCACACCTGAAAGCTCTTTTTCTACTAGAAGTAATGATGACCCAAAGTGGTAGATGACAAGAAATGATGAAACTAGGAACTAATAATAAGAATAGAAATGAACAAATAGAGTACCACAGTGAAGAGAAGAGTTGATTCTGTGAGAAAATCAGTAAGGTTGATAAACCTGTAGCCACCATATCTAAAAGGCCGTGAGAGATGATATAAATTAACAAAACTAGAGACCAGATGGGGGACACAATAACAGACACTGAGGAAATTAAGAGACTCAAAAGGACATACTTCAAAAACCTGTACTTCACTAAATTGAAAAAATTCAGAAGAAATGCATATTTTTCTTGATATATACCACCTACCAAAGTTAAATCAAAATCAGAAGAGCAATTTAAACAGATCTATAACCCTAGTGAAAAAGTGGCAGTAATTAAAAATCTCCCAATCATAAATAGCACAGGGTCAGATGATTTTAGTGTAGACTTCTACTAGACTTACATAGAAGAGTTATCACCAATACTCCTGAAATTATTCCACAAAACAGAAACAGAAAGAACATTATCCAATTCATTTTGAGATGCCATGGTTACTTTGATATCTAAAACATGTAAAGGCCCAACAAAGAAATAGAAATACAGACTAATTTCCCATAATACTATAGCTGAAAAAATTCTCAATACATGCAAACTAAACCCAAGCACACATGAAAAAATCATCCACCATGATCAACAAGGCTTCATACCAAAGATTCAGGGATGATTCACCATACATGGGTTTATAAATGGAAAACACAATTCAACCATACTAAGGCAAAAAAAAAAACCCACATGATCATCTCACTAGATGCAGAAAAGACCTTTGGTAGAATCCAATACCCCTTCATGACAAAGGTACTGGGACTAAGGATACAAGAGACATACCTTATCATAGCTAAAGGTGATTTACAGCAAGTCCATCATGAACATCAACTTAAATGTGGTGAAACTCAAAGGAAATCCACTAAAATCAAGAGCAAGACAAGAATGCTCACTTTCCCCATATCTATTCAATATAGTACTTGAGGTCTTAACTAGGACAATAGACAACTGAAGAAGATCAAAGGGTTACAAATTTGAAAAGAAGAAGTCAAAGTATCTTAATTTGTACATGATATGATAGTATATAAATATGACCTTGAGAATTACATCTTGGAACTCCTACAGCTGATAAATATTTTCAACAAAGTAAAAGGATATAAAATTAACTAAAAAAATCAGTAGCCCTCCTATATACAAATGATAAATGAACTAATAAAGAAATCAGAGCAACAATGTCTTTCTTAAGTCTCAAATAATATGATATCTTGGGGTAATTCTAACCAAGCAAGTAAAAGACTTACATGGAAAAAAATAAGACATTGAAGAAAGAAACTGAAAATGGCAGAAGATTAAAGATCTCTATACTCATAGATTGGTAGGATTAATATAGCAAAAAAAAAAACTACCAAAAGCAATCTACAGAATTAATGAGATCCTCAACAAATTCCAACACATTCTTCACAGAACTTGAAAGAACAATTTCCAGCTTTATATGAAAACACATTGCAGCAAGTGGGAGAGCTGACCCTAATATCATGAGAACAGAAGAGCTGGTCCTAACCCTTACCAGCTGCAGCACTCAGAAATCAGGCCCTACACCTCACCTGGGCAACACAGTAGAGCTGACCTTGCTGGTGCAGGTGAAAGTGAGACAGCCACAAGGGAATGGAAGCAAGAGAACTGGCCCACCTCTTGCTCCCTGCCACACTGAGCAAGCTAGCTGAGATAGTGCTGGTGAACTTTTCCTGATGATGAGGATGAGAGAGAGCTGAGGGCTGACCAACTGAGCTACCATTCAGGCCGAGAACCAGTGCTATGTTTTGGCCCCCTCCAACATCCACTCCACCTATGAGCTGCTAAAGCTCATGAAGGGGCTGGTACTGTAGCTCCAACACTACAGTATCTCTATAATAATAGGATAAGAGACATCCCAATAAAGGCCCAGTTTCCACAGCACAGCAGAAGACAGAGACCGAGAACCAGAACAATGACTCATTGCAATGAACACTTGTAAGTAAGCCTGTATGGACTAAAGAGTATACTGTGTGACTCACTGTGCAACACTAAAGCTCCAACTATGAGATATTTTTCTTTCAATTTTATTTTATTTAAATTTATTTTATTTTATTTTGGGGCATTGCAAGGGCAGAGAGTGGATATGAAGGGACAAGGTGATAAATGGGATGTGGACACATGAGGTGAAATTCACAAAGAATTAATAAAAATCTAAAAATAATAACAAAACCCCACAGGATATCCAAAATAATCCTGAATAATAAAATAACTGCTGGAGGGATTTTCATCTCTGATCTCAAATTGTACTAGAGAACAACAGTAATAAAAGCAACATGGTATTGACATAAAAACAGACATGTCAATCAATTCAACACACCTATGGACACCAGGTTTTTTTTTTTTTTTTTTTTTTTTTTTGGTAGAGAAGCCAGAAGCCAGAAATGCACACTGGAAAAAAAGATGGCATCCATAACTATTGTTTCTATTCATTTATCCTTCCTAAGGAGATTAATTCATTCTCCCCTAGTTTCTTACTCTCCAATGAACCTCTGTGATTATATGGATTGTAGCTTGCTTCTCATTGACTTAAGAACTGACATTCACATATAAGAGAATGCATACACTATTTGCCTTTCTGGGCCTGAGTTACCTCACTCAGGATTATTTTTCTCCCTTGTTCCATTTATTTACTTGTGAATCTCGTAATTCAGGAGGAAGGAGTCACTGTAACAGGAAGACAAAACAGAGCAAAGGAAGGGAGAGGGCAGCAAGAAAATGAATACATGGAGGGACAGAGAAAACTAAAGGCCAGTTGAGCGGTCATAGAGAAACTTCTACAGTAGAGACTTCTTTCAATTTATACATATAGAAATATAATATAAATAAAATCACCAAGTATTTTGGGAAAGAGAGTCCCAACTGCCTATTATTCATCACCAAATGGGCTACATTGAATAGATCTGCTGGTCAAAGGGATGCCATAGGAACCCCCAAAGTGCCTAGTTTATTGTCAAGAATATCGATGGCTGCCCACAAACTGACAGTAAGGCTTTTCTGCTGAAGAAAACACATACACAACTCATTAAGCACAGAGAAATAGAGGTTTGACTACCTAGATCCTTCACCTCTGTGAACTAATAATAAACATGGAACTAGAAGGTACTCAGCTCACAATACCAAAGTAGAAACATAAATCCTGACCCAGCTATAAACCATTCCATTTGCAAAAGTGGCCTGCCTGAAAGACATGCTGGTGCAGCAGGGGTATAAAGCTTGTGGAAGTGACCAACCACTATCTGATTTGAGTTAAGGTCAACTCCATGAGGTGAACCCCCATATCTAATGCTGCTTAAATGGCCAAGAACCAGAGACAGGATAGAGCAGTGACCTAGGAAAAAACCAACTACTACTGTTCTGTAAAAGGGATGAAGCGATAAAATGACTCCTAATGACATTCTGCTCTACTCATAGATCAGTGCCTTGCTCAGCCATCACCAGAAAAGCTTCCTCCTACAGTAGCTAGGCACAAATACAGAGACCCACAGCAAGACAGTATGCACAAATGAGAGCCCTTGGAACTCTCCATTTTAAATGGGATGTCTCCATCAAGTCTCTCCCTTTAGGACACGGAACTCTACAGAAGAGGAGGTGGAAAGACCATAAGAGCCAGAGGGGATGGAGGAACTAAGAAAGGTCTTCACAAGAGAAGGTTATACATGTGAACTTGGAGAGACAGTGGCAGCAGGCATAGGGCCTGGAAGGTTCTGTATCAGATGGGGTCAGAGAACTGAAAGGAGAAGTGGACAAATTCCCCCAGCCCTTCTCAGAAGCTGCCCACAATTGATTGGTGTTTACAAAGGAAAAAGAATAGTTTTCTCCAAGGGAGAAACAAAGCATTCCCCAGGGTGGTGCCCATGCTCAGCAGTAGGAGGGGAACACAAAACAAACTCAACGGGATCTTTGGATGCTTTTTTTTTGTGCCATATTTTGTTCCATATCTTTAAGTCAGGGATTTTTTTTCCTTTTTGTCTTATAAGTCATTTTTGTATATATTTTGGTTTGAAATTTTTAGGGGATTCCCATGTGAGAAAATGTGTGTCAGTGTGTGTATGTTTTTGTTTTTTTTTTTTTTTACTTTTTCCTTGGCCTTTTCTTGTTTGGCAATTTTGGTATAGTCCAATTTGTTTATTTTTCATTTATTTTATTATATTGCACTTTATTTTGTTATTATTTATTGAATGCCTGTATGTTTTCTGAATAGATAAAAAAAAAGAGAAGAAAGATTTAGTTGGTGGGGGAGAACTGGAGAAGTAGAGAAGGGTATAATCAGAATATATTATATGAAAAATCTATTTTCCTTTTTTCCATTCTTTTTAAAATATAAAAAATAAAATACGATAAGATAAGACAAAAATAATTACATTGAAGTTGAACAAGACAAAAGAACAGAAGGAAAAGAACACAGAGGAAGACACAAGAATCATAGATTCACTCATTCACATACTCAGGAATTCTATAACAACACTAAGCAGGAAGACATAATATATAGAGAGGAGCTGGGGCAGACCTGTGCAAGCTGTAATAAGAAAACCTAATACAGTAGGATATTTCATTTATATACATGAAAGTGATATAAATAAAATCCCTAAATAATGGGGGAGACAGAATTCCAACTGGCCATCCCTTGTCACCAAACATAGCTTCCACTAGTTGAGAAACAACAAACAAAACTTGTTGAGACTGTGTTGCATCTAATTGATTTGTTGACCAAAGGGATCCCATGAGAACCTCTAAACAATGCAGCCTGTTGTCAAGATAATAAGTTGCTCTCCACAAATTGACAAGGTCCCACTGCTGAAGGAAACACTTATACAACTTACTGAACTTGAACAAGCCTCTCTGGTGCCTCCGTAGAGCCTTTATCCCTAAGTTCGAGCATCTTTGGTACCCTACCAAAAGGGAAATATAAGCACCAAAACAGCCACAAATCCTTTGATCTACAGTGGTACCCTGCCTGAAAGATTAGCTAATGCAATGGTGACACAGAGCTTGTGGGAGTAACCAACAAGTATCTTATTAGAATAAAGGCCCACTCCATAAATTAGGACCCATACCTGACACTGTTTGGGTGACCAAGAACCAGAGTTTAGATAGTCCAAGGACTCAGGATACAACCAAACAAAACTGGTTGTAAAACAAAATAAAATTAGTGGGCAAAAAAGCCCTATTTTCAATAAAAGAAAAAAATCCAAAGCATCATTATTTTCAGATGATATGGTACTCTATATAAAAGACTCTGAAGACCTCACCAGAAATCTCCTACAGCTCATAAACACTTTGAACAAATATAAAGATACAAGTATAACACTTAAAAATCAGTAGATTTGCTATTTAAAAGACAAGAATATCAAGAACAAAATCAAGGAAACAGTCATACTCAAAACAGCTTAAAATTACAATGTGGTATAATAAAAGTAACCAAGAAAGGGAAAGATTTGCACAATGAAATTTTAAAACAATGAAAGAACTTGAAGAAGATATCAGAAGATGAAAGGCACCCCAATCTCATGGATTGTCAAATATAGATGTTGTTGGAGGCCACTCGTTCATTCCCAGGTGCTTAGACCCAAAATAATCACACGGAAACTGTACTATTTGCCATACTGTTTGGCCAATAGCTTAAGCACTTTTCTAGCTAGCTCTAATATCCTAAACTAACCCATCTCCATTAATCTGCCTCACCACCAGGTCGTGGCCTACTGGCAAAGTTTTGGCAGGCTCCAGAAGAGGCGGTTGTCTCCTGTGGCAGCTACAAAGCTTATCCTGAGTCTGTCTCCTGCAGTGGTTTCATGGCTTCTCACTGGCTCTGCCTACTTTCTCCTCTATCTCTGCTTAGAATTCTGTCTTACTCTATTCTGCTAAGCCACTGGCCAAAACAGCTTTATTTATTAACCAATAAAAGCAACACATATACAGAAGGACTTTCCTCACCATACAGGGAGATAAAAGAGCTGCCAAACACCTGAAGTTGGAAAACACATATTCATGTTTTCTATCTGGGCAAATCAATAGACACTTCCAGGTGATGGTGTTAACCTTGGTAACCATTGCTATTACCATAATCCATGGCATGACCCTGTTTGTGGATTACCTTTAAAGCTCTCAAACTAGCCTCCACTGGTTGGTGTCATTTATTCCATGCCTTGGTATAGCAATAGTACAGACACCATCCACTATCCTTAATAGGAAAAATCAGCCAGGCAACCATTGTTTTAGGCTCTGAAGCTACCGGAAGTTCAGAACTTTTCCATAAGTTTTCAAGGCTTGGTATTGTCGGAGCTATATAGAGAGTTCAGTTCAGTCTTATATAGATAAACTCATGATCTGCTGTGTTTTCCCATAAAGGATGCCTAAAGGCTCATTATCTTAATCATTGAAAGAAGACAGCTTAGTAATAACAAAGACAGCAGTTGATGGCAAATTACTTTCTATTTAGCCAAATTAGGACTTATATGTTTCTTGTAAAATTATGCTCTGGAAAGCTATGGCCTGGGAACCGTCAATAAATTAATGAATGCTTTGAAAAGTGCTTAAATCAAAGGTGATTCAACACAGATCTTCCCTACCCAGGACACAAGCAGCCAGGTTTGGGGAACAACAGAATCTGACAAGTTTATCTCTGACTGCTTCCATCCTAAACAGGAAAAAAGGGTGAGAAGGCTGTGTGACTCACTTTTAGCTCTGAGTGATTTCATCTTCATTCAAATGAGTGTAAGATTTCCAGTGACCTGTTGGAGAGGTAGGCTTACTGTTGGGATTTGTGCCTACCTTTATTTGTAAGAAAAATAATTGAGTAAAGAGTAGTTCTTTTTTTTTTTTTTTTTTTTTTTTTTTTTTTTTTTTTTTTTTTTTTTTTTTTTNAGCGCACCTTGGGGTGCTTACACACATTATTAGAAATGGGCTAGTCCAGGTGTGAGAATTAGCCTAGAAGAGGCTAGATAGAAATGGGCCAAGCAGACTTTAAATGAATACAGTTTGTGTGTTGTTATTTTGGGCATGAGCTAGCAGGCAGCCGGGGTGCCTCATATTTCAACAACCACTGGACCCTAAGGCAAACTGTCTGGGCAAAGGACATCTTTCATTTTAATTGATACAAAGACCAATTAGATTATATTTCCAGTCACAGTTTATCCTTTTTAAATCTCTGAGAAACTGACTGACTGCAGCTTTAAACATAACAAACACTTTTCCAAGGCTTCAGCTTCCTTCTCAGTTTTCTTCAAAGGTAAAAATTGGGTCATTGGCCTCATTTCCTGAAGCTAAAGCCAGGTCTACCAAGTAAGAAATAAACTTACCAAGCCGATTTCAAAGTAACTATTTATTATTCCTTTGTTTAAAGAAACTTCAGGAATCATCTACCTATGTCATCCGATAAATAACTGGATTAAAAAAAAAGGTGCAAAGCTTAAAGTTTAACTTATAAGGATTCAAAAACATACTTTATGTATAAAAAAGATGTTTTAAGGTTTATAAGCACAAGTTTACATAATGTTTGAGAACACAAAGGCTTAATTTATGATAAAAATGATTTAAGACACACAAAAATAAAAAAAAATGTTTTAACTCTCTTCCCCTCTCTATGATCTTGTTATATTGAGACTTCTAAATCAATAAAACTCTGATAAGCTATTAATCTAGCTCCGGTAAACACTGAATATTTTCATAGTAATAAGTTCAAGGTTTTAAATTCCTTTTGGTTGTTTTCTAAGTATAGATTTTAAAAATATATTTCAAATTGTGCTAAAATCATCTGCCTAATCTATATTTACCCAATCTTTTAGAAAAAGGAAAAAATGTTAATGCTTTCAACCAAAATCAATTTTAGGTTTCCAAACTTTTACTATGACTCAAGGACATGAGTCTACTGCCTTTTCTACAACATGGGTACAGACTATAAACAATAACAATGTTAACATATATAGAACTGTTGACTCTTTAATAAGAATCTTATAAGCTTTAGGAAATCAACTTGGATCCACCACCTCTCACAGGTCAAAACAGACTCCAGATAAGTACCACCAATTAGCAGTCTATTTCATTACCCACCTATACCTTAGGGGGTGTGACCTCTTCCCCTTCCCCTAGTTTGGTACACCCCTCTCCCATCTGCCAGTACCATGGACCTGGAAATTTCAAAGGTACACCAAAGAGAAAAAATTTCCCCTTAAAGTCCCCCT
The DNA here is from genome assembly GCF_014885135.2 of Alexandromys fortis. Lineage (NCBI taxonomy): Eukaryota > Metazoa > Chordata > Mammalia > Rodentia > Cricetidae > Alexandromys > Alexandromys fortis. Next base: position 2,404,376 of record NW_026067925.1, on the reverse strand, counting down.
GGGGGGCAGTAGCCTCCAGCAGCATGGGGCTTGGAAGGGACCAATGGAAACAGCATAAAAGATTTTTTTTTAATCTGGTGATGGAGGGGAAGAAAGACACTCAGGTACTCTTTTGATGGTTTCCTTCAGAGGTTTTCTTTCTTCTTCTTTTTTATTCTGATTTTGTAATCTCTTCTCTCTTTTCTTATCTCCATCCTTTCCAGACCTGTGCTGATGGAGGCTGCCCACCCTTGAAGATAATGAAGTTAAGGAATTGTAAGAGCATACCACCCCTCTGAGATTATGGGGGCCAATTACACACAAACTCCCACATGACTCATCACAGATCTTTCACTGTACAGGAAAAGTGCAATGCAGGATAAGGAACAACAGCATCTGACAAGTTTACCTCTGACTGCTTCCATCCTGAACCGCACAGGAGGGTGAGAAGACTGAGCAATTCACTTTTATTCCTTAGTGATTTCATCTTCACTTCAATGAGTGTACAATTCCTAGAGACTCATACATGTATAAATCTGTTGGGTATGAAAAACTGAACGTTGGGAGTTTGTGCCTGTTAGGAATATTTTCTTAAAGAGAGCTTTCTACTGATGCAAATAATCCCAATTAAGCCGAATCAGACTAGATTAAAAGATATCCAGGTTTAATTAGACACCCGCACTCCTGGGTGGCCCCAAAGGGACCAGGAAGTCATCAACATGACCACTGGAGAGGAAAAGGGAAAGCCATGTGTTTATATTGTGGGGAGCAGTTAAAAATAGCCTATAGGATGGTCTTGACCTTTCCTGGGGAGGGGTCAGGGTTTGATGGGCAACTTTGACCCTCCTTGGGGAGGGGTCAAGGTTCAAGGCACATAGGAGAGGGAGGCTGGAGGCTGGGATATATAGTGCCTACTTAAATTTGGAAGAAAAAGAAAAATAACTTAGTAACAAGAAGCTCTATTTGAGATTTATTGTTTTGTCTTCCTGGAAACTACAGGAAACAAACCGTTTTACTAGCTGGGGAAATCGAAAGCTATGAACACTGCTGGGAGGAGTCCTATTTCATCACAACTCTCCCCAGGGAAACAGCACGAGGTCAGACATCTAGCACTGCTCAAATTAAGAACTCACTTTATAACCAGTTTCCTGGTCTTCCTTGTTATTTTGTAGATACTACATTTTCTCAGCATTTAATGAGATTCCAACACCCTGCTGTGTACTTTTTTGAGAGATTTATCTTCCTACACAAAATAGACAAGCCCTATTTCCTGCTTTGCTGAGGATCTACAATCTGGACATTACTGAGAAACTTCTGGGAGGTAAGTTCTACCCTTGAATATAAGGAGTAACTCTGTGAAACCAACAAGAAGGCAGGAGATCACTGTGGGTTCTTCCAGTGCAGGGTGTGTGTGTGCGGGGGGAGGGGGGGGGAGCAGAGATGGCTCTAGCTGCATTAAGGGCAGGGAAACCGTACAGATGGGTTCTAATCCTTCCTTCAAGAAGATGGCAGACACATTTTTCCACCTCTGGGGCTTGAGGCAAGAAAAGATGCATTTTGGTTATTGTGGGTTGTAAAATAAACTTTCTAAGTTTGAATAAATAGAAAATGGTAAAACGGCTTTAGGTATTTTGACTGGAGAGAGAGTGGAAACTGGTGGCCGTGGCACATGACTGAGGAAAAAATATAAGGGAGTGATATGAAAAATTACCATGAAATAATATTGAGTGGAAAATGCATCTGCACATGGGGCTGTATTATCTAGTAATATCCTAATACTACACAGCACAAATGCCAGCAGATGTGTATAGTAAAAATTTTCTAAGATTAACAAACACAGTGGTTCAAATACATCCTGTTTTAATAGGCATATTTAACATTTTCTTCTTCTCCCCTTTATACAAGGTAGTAAAAACTATAATTAGTCACTGGGAGAAACATCCTGTCATCACGAAAGTTACTCTTTTTGCTTGGTTATATCTTATTCATATTTGTTTCTTGACCATACAATGTGGGGGATAAAGGAGAGTTAAATACAAATATACTTCTATTTCTACTTTTCAAATGTTTTACAAATTTTTGTCTCCTCTTGCATAGTACTTCATGTGTACTTAAACTTCATAATTTAAATGTTGATTAGAGAGCTATATCCATACTAGAATATATTGATAAGTTTATCAGTTATGTTGCTCAAACATTCTAGATACTAAAAGATGTTTTTGTCTTACTCATTTCGTAATTGATACACTGTTGTATTGACCACAAAACTATGGGTACTCCTTTTGATATTTTTCAAATTCACAGATGTGTGCTCTCACAAATATTGAACATATATGATGTAAATATGTGTGTGATATGTATACTTGTGTAAAAATATAATCCATGTTTTACAGAGCTGCGAATGAACAAAATCATAACAAATAGCATGAACAATTATCAATGATTAGTTACATCTATAATTAAAACTATTATAACATCTAGGATGAGAAGGTTTATCATATTTTGGTATTGATAAGAGTTTTTACCTTCAATACTACTAAAGCTCCACCAGTGTACATAAACATGATTTTATTTAGTTTCTAGTTAATTTTGGGTGTTTTTCACTGCTAAGGGATATTTTATTAACAACCTAGGGGTATATTTCTTAAATAACATTTCAAAGAAGTTGTCGTTGGACTGGTTAGATCTTTCATCACGGGCTGGTAAACAGCAGGTTTCTGTTCTGCTTCTGCTACAGTCATTTCACTGTAGAATGTCTCTATCTTACATCAACAAACTGTATGTCCTCTTTCATCTGCCCCTCAACCATGTTATGTGCTTCCTCTTTCATCTTAATTTTAATCAGATATTTATTTTTAAGTATATGTGTGCCTAATCATCAAGTTTGCAGTTTTCCTTAAGAAAGAACTGTTTTCTTTTTCTTTTCTTTTCTTTTTTTTTCAGACAGAGTTTATCTGTGTAACAGCCCTAGCTGTCCTGGAGCTAGCTCTTGTAGACCAGGCTGGCCTTAAACTCACCTTGTGATCTGCCTACCTCTGCCTCCTGAAAGCTGAAAGGGCAGTGTGCTACACCACCACCCAGCTAAGAACTGCAAATTTTTTTTTTTGATTTCTCACTTTTGTTAGTTCTTTGAGAGAGTCCTACAGAGGATTTTGCTCATATTTATCCCTTCCCACAACTCCTTCCAGATACATACTCCCTTTCCTACTTATCCAACTTCATATCTCTCTTTATCTTTAAAACCCATCAGGTACAGTTTGTGCTCAACTCACTTTTGGGGCGTCCCTTTAGCAAGAATGAGTCTCCCTCTCCCAAAAACTATCAAGTGCCAAAACCTCCCTAGAAGGTTAAGGGGCTTTGTGACGACCCCCTCTCATTTCATTCTAGGATTTTTCCTGGCTTAAACCTCTACAGAGTTTAGGCTGCTGCCACAACCACTCTGAGTTCACAAGTTCCTCCCTGCTCAGCTGTGTTTCCACTGGGTCCATGCAGTCATCCAAAACCTCTGTCCCTTAAATTTTTTTTTCTTCTCGTCTTCTTAAAGTTTTCCTGAGAATAAGGAAAAGACTAGAGATGACTTTTCTCTGCTGGTAGCATGCCCAGCATCTTCCAGCACTGTAGAGTTAGCCAGTGGGAATGGAGCTTCAAGGTCAGGTCAGTACCAGCTGCTGCCGCAAGTTCAAGTATGCAATGTCTCTCTCAAGTTCTGGAAGGAAACCAAAAGCACTGGCAATAGCTTGTAGAATGTGTCTTGGTGTATGGATGTGTATTTATGTGTTTTCAGACAGTATTTTGGGACCTCACCAATCAACAACTCCAAAGTAAACTATTCCTGACACTAGAATTCTTTTTTGTTAGCTACTGGTTTCTAATAGGATCACAGTAATTCATTAAATGGAGCATAATTACATTTAAACCTTTTTTACATAGGTACACATTTATTTTATAAAAACATATACAGTATTAGTTTCCATATAATTTTTGAAAGGTCTTTAGAATTAGCTATTCTAATTACATATTCCCTCCACTATTCTGCCCCCACACTCTCCAACCACACTTAACCCTACTGTTCCAACATGCCACTTTGCCCCTTTACACCACTTCATTTTTTCCCCTTTTGCTTAAAGCACCACTTACAAATTATAGTTTTCCTTCATTGTTCATCAGGTCTCATGCCAGTACAGTATAAAACACAGTGCAATGTTTTAAAATCCCACATCCTTTAAATTTTTCAACATTTTAGAGAAATCCAAAGTCTCTTTAAAATTCTGAGGTATCCTAAATGTAATTATAAACTGCTGTAAAACAAAAAGTGAGGCAAATACTTTCTTCATCCAAGGGAAGAATCTGGGTATAGGAACAATTGAAAAAACTTTGTAACTTTGGGATATAACAGCTATTCAGTATTTAGAAATTAATGAATTATTGTGGAAACTTACAAGATAATCTGGAGGGAAGTGCAGATGATGGAGGCCTGGCTTGGAAACTGCAGAGAGAAGGTTGAGTGTACTCTAAAGAATATACTGAAGCGTCTAAATGTTTTGAATTACAACTCTGTGATTGTGGTCAGCTGGGACTGAAGAATTGGCTGTGATTAAGAAGAGATCAGCATTATTGAGGAGTACTCTGGGAAGTGTCTTCTCACCCTCAGTACACAGAATTTAAATTGTGGTCCAGAGTAAGACAATGCTGTACTTTATGCTGACAACACAACTCTGTAATGTGAAAGACTCATCCAGGTGGTACTGGTTTTGGAGGCATGAAGGGACCATAGGCAAAAGCTGAGGCTTGCCAATGTGAAAGCTCATGAAAGGCCATTGGTGAAGATAGAACCCAGGTGCAATGGGGACCCCAGTATTTTGAGTTGTCAGTAATGTGGGATGACCACCGGGATAGCAGCAGGTGTAGAGAGAGGTGTCCTAAGCATAGGAGAAACACTGTGTGTACTTTGATGAAAAAGCAGGAGAAATGGAGCTGCCAAGGCCCTTTGGAAACCAGAGAATCTTTTACACTGTTGAATTTTGGTTCTGCTTTGATTTCAATGTAATTATGACCTGGTTATCCCCTCTTGGAATAGAAGGTAGGCAACTTGTTTTTCATTTTGTAAGAGTTCACAGTTGAGATATTTTAAATTTTTAAAGACTTTGAAATTTTAGAAAGACTTTGTATATTTTTTGAGAGAATTTTGGTATTTTAAAAAGATATTGGGCATTTTAGAGAGACTCTGGGTGTTTTAGAGATTGACCGGGTGTTTTGGAGAGAGATTGGATATTTTAGAGATGCTTTGGAATTTGGAAGAGAATTTGGGTGCTTTAAAGAGACTGGACATTTCAAGTGTTTAGCTTTTAAGCAGTGAGGCTGAACACATTGATATCCAGAATCTGATGGGCATAGATCGGCATTGACACAAATGTACTAAATTGTGTAATTCTGGAAATTTTATTAAGTTATGGTAACTGTCTAAATTCAAAAGCAATATGACTTCAATAACAAAACAAATTTTATGTTCTCAAATAAGTAGAACCCACAAAAATTATACATTGTTTCTGTCATCACATATTGGGTTGTGTTGGAAACAGTTGTGTTTTCACAAGTACCAACCGAAATAAAATCTTTTTATTGTGATTTTATTCTGGGGTCTGGAGATCAGTATTGTATGAAAATTAGGATGCTGCTCTGAAGAAGGGGGTTTGACTGTTGAGAACCTCTTTTCATCTCCTCCTCGGATATGTAGATGATCTGTTTTTTAATGTCTTAGGGCTTACAGACTATGTCTTTTTCTTCATACTCTTCATTTTCCCTCTCTTGTGTGCTTGTGTGAACATTCTGTTTATCCTTGGGTTTCATTGAGCATGGATGATCTTCAATTTTTCTAAAAAAAAAGAAGCAATTAACAGGCCTAGAAATTAAAATCCAATTATAGAAATGTCCATACAGGCATGATTCCTAAACTAAAATAATATTAATTGAACTATTGGACTCTTTGCATTCCCTGAAGGTTCTCAGGAACTATGGAAACTGTTGATGAGCTATAAAAGAGGACATTCAACCTGTTGGGAAATTTCCTGAAAGCAAATTTTTAGTTGCTTCTAATTTTCCAATTTTTGTTATTTTTTTTCTTTACAAATTTATCTGATGAGTGTTGAAAGACCCGCGGATATAATAGTAAATTTAATTATACTCCTATTTAGGAGCATAAAATTAGTAGGTTCTCAACAAGTGATTGAGTCATCTAGTCACAGGGTTTTTGACTCAGTAATGATACAGGTTTCCACTCATACATGACTTAGATCAAATCACCAATGGATGGTTAATCCCACATTTATGTCACGATTGCACCAGTGAGCATGTATATCTAGACTGGTTGCTAGTGTTCCCCCAAAGATCCACAGCTGAATAAGTTTTTTTTTATTTTCTTCCTCCAGTATTGTGCATAGTACCTTCCAGAATTAGAAAATCTATCCAATAGGGACAAAAGCTTCCAGGTGAGTACCAACACTGTTGGTTTTGTGACTCAATAATGTGGTGTCTTCTGTAATAGATTCTTACCACAAAGTTTTGACATATAACCAAGAACATTGTTCATAGTGTATATATTGGGCGTCTATGAGAAATGACTGGCCAGTAATTTCAAGAGAGCAAATCCATTCATTCCTAGCACTAGGTATTTTGTTAACCTGTAGAAACATTGTTGCCTCATTATGGAGTAAATTCATGTAAATTCTTGACAGATAGATAGAATATATATATGTATATGTATATATACCTATAAATATGTATTAGGAAGTTTCTACAGTGATACATTTCCATCTCAGTTTTTAGAAATATAATTAGGGTTGCTTACTTCTTTGTCTATTCCTTCTACTACCCTAGCCTCTCATCAACCACCCCATTTCACTCTTAAGTTTTCTATATAACGAAAATTATATAGAAAAAAGTGAGAATACCTTTCCAAACAATGAAGAAAAAATTTGACACATCATAAACCTTGACAATAGGAACATGTTTTCTATATTTTGAAACATATGGTCTCAGTAATAAAAATAAACATAAATGGAAGAGTGCAATTATTCAAGTATTTCCTATATATTTTAGGAGACAGGAATTTTTTAAATAAATTATGAAGCTATTAAAGTCCCTGGAATGTTTTAAGCATGACTTGTCATTAGAAAACTGTGTCTATGAACAAGTATGTATCACTAAGTCAAGTCTGAAAGGATAAATCAAGAAACCACCGACATAAATCCATCCAATAAATTCTAGGGTGCTGCTCTGAAAAACATGTAGATGTTTGGGAGATTGACAGTAACATCAACACAAAGGACCCATAGAACACAAAATCTAGAGCTCAGGAGAGAAAGGATGCTCCTGAGGAGTGTTTTGGCTAAAGCCTTAGTGGACAAGGGTCAGTGGCTCACAAGGGCCATGTTACTTCAGGCATTGTTTATCCAGGATGAATCAGATGCAGTCCATTTGCATATAGGTCACTTCAGATTGGGAAAAATCAGACTCGCACTGGCTGATATTCAGGAATGAAGCACTAAATAAGAATAGAAAAAAGACTCAGGATTTTAACACTCATAGCCCAGACTCTAGAAACTGCAGCAATGACTGATGCCAACACTTTTCTTCCCCCACAACTGCCACTGGCCTAAGTCACCTAACATGGCTACTGGGGAAGAATTTCCTAGACCTGTTTATTGATACAGGAGTTCTACATCCATTTTGGACAGTGACACAGTTGTATTAACTGTTTTTCTGCCACATGCAATTATAAACATTATCAATTGGGGTCATTCATTAATACAGGAAAATCCTTGTTTTGGAATTGTCTATATATGTGAGCAATCATATGTCCATTTTTATCTTTTAGGATTGTCCATAATATTAGAGATAATGAGTGAGTACAAGAAAATTGTTCTTCTAAAAGGATTAGAGTGTATGGAAGACTACCACTTTAGAACAATTAAGTCCTTACTAAAAAAAGAACTACACCTGTCTGAAAATATACAAAATGAGTATGACAGAATTCAGATTGCCGACAAGATGGAGGTGACATTCCCAAAAGATGCTGGACTCAACAAACTGATAGAAATTTGTCAAGAAATTAATGATCTTAGAGATCTTGTTGAAAATCTTAAAAAAGAGAAGGCAAAAGGTAACAAGGGGAGCCCCCCCCCCACGCATCCCTTCCCGACCCTTCCCAAATGTCTAGCTCCCTGCAGTGATCAGAGCTGATATGTCCCATTCCCATTGTGTGCCATAGAAATTATAGGGGTTAAAGTGTTTCAGATGTCAGTTACTTGAGGATTTCAAGGAATCTTTCTTAGAAACAAGCTTGACATATTTTCTGGTAGACATCTTTTGCTTTGGAGGTAAATAAAATAAAATGCTGTTGTTGGGATAGATTACAATAACCAACTGCCGAGTTCTCTGGCAGAAAGAGCTGGGTAGAGCCAGACCAACTGGACACTGGACTCTCCCTGGGGCTGAAAGGGATGCTGAGTGTCACTACTCAGCCACCCTCCCCCCTGGGAATGGGTGGGGGGAGAACACACCCACTGAGTATGGAGTCTGTGGAAGCAGAAACTCCTTTATTGGTATCAAGCAGGCACTTATATAGGGTGGTGATGGGGGTGGAGAAGCCGGGGATAGGCCAAGGCAATGTAAGAAATGGAGGTCCAAATTCTACCACATTTATGGTTGCTGGTCAGAGGCAGGTGTAGGTCGGGTAGTCAGAAACATGTTTCCAAACTCTAGCTAGGCTCAGGAAGTTACACTAGGCCTCACACCAATTCAAGTTAGGCTCAGGAAATTACACTGGTTCTCACACCCAGGCCTCATGAGGCCCAACATTCAACATGTTGGAAAAACTAGAAAATGATAAAGTAAAAATTTAAAAAAAGCATTTAAATAGCACAAATTTAATACTTTAAACAATATTGGATATACTGTTACACAACTCTGACCTGAGAATTTAGCACAAGGAATCTCAGTCAATGAGATCTCCAGATTGAGAATACCCTGAGTTGCATATAAAGATATATCCTCAATATAAAAGTAAAATACAATGTTACTATGTATTTATATCAAATATCAAATCATAATTCTTTTGTGTTTTCTATGATTTGGAATTATCCTCCTTAGAAATAACCTAACGCTATTATTATAAAAGCATCAGGTTTATAAAACCAGTCTGTGGGATAAGATTGTTGGCACAGGCTTGTACTGACATAAACAGAAGTTCCCAGGATGGAGAAGCTGAGTCCACTATGCCTGAGATGAGTAAAGAATCCCCTGAGGTAGTGCCTGTATCTGACTTGTTATCATTGCTGACTTTCTGGCCAGGTAGAGCCTCTGCAGCAGAAGAAAATAAACACACAGACACAAGAAGAGACTAAATAGTTATTAAAATTGTTACATAATATTTGATTGCACTTTCCACCCTGAGATTGCATTATTTACTGAAAAGAAAACTGTTTCTAGGTTTTCAATGGCTCAGCCCTAGCACACACCTTTAATCCAAGAGCTTTCAGGTTGAACATTGTAAACAGGTTAAAACAAATTCAACCGCATGCCAAGAGATGGAGCAAGCAACCAGTTGACAGGAAGTGAACACAGGGTTACTAGGAAAACAACCATAGAGAGTGGGAGGAAGTCAGGACAATGGATAGAAATGGGTAGGAAGAAGCACAGGAAGCTGACATGAGAGACATTCAGATTGAGAGGTTTTGGTTTGAGACAATGAAGGAAAAGGGGTTTATGGTACATCAGTGGAATAGGAAGGTCAGCTGGGTGCTTTCTCTGCCTCTGTGAGCTAGCAGGCTTTCACCCCAACATCTAGCTTCTGAATCTTTATTGGTAAACATGAACCAGAGAGGTTTTCTTAAAAACAGCATGAAATTGTCTTTCTGTAAAATCACTAATGAAATGGAATAAATTACCCGTTTCATTTTTTAAAAAAAGAAAGACAAATAATTCTGAATGAGCTTCAGCCATATTAAACATTTCCCTGGATTTATTGTGTTTTCTCTATCACTGTAGTTAAAAAGCCAAATAAAAGAAAAGTAAAAACTGCAATGAAAAAAAGGAAGCAAGAGGAACCCAGTAGTTCCCAACCTCTTCCCACTGATAATGAACCAAACAAGAATAAGCCCTCTTCAAAGGTAAGGTAGCTAATCTCCCACCAAAAAGTTTTTTTTTCAAGTTCTTCCCTTCTTAATTCTTATGAGAGATGTAGCACTCTATCTAGTCCAAGGCTCTGTAAAAACAGAAATCCAAGTCAACAAGTTCATAGTGGCCCATCCATTGTTCTGTGCCGAGTTTATCATGTGTTCTATGTTGTGCAGTAAAACCCCCAATATCAACCAAAAAAATCACTACGTGGCTCTTTAAAGACCATTTACTAAAATAGCAGTTGCTTTGGGATAAGGTTTTTAAAAAGATTAAGCATAATATGGACTTTATAATTCTATATTTAATACTCTTCTGCCTCCACGGGGATGAATATGGTGATGTAAATGTAATTTTTCTACTCCTCTATGAGACAATCAATATGTCTTAGCTAGGGTTTTCATTACTCTGAAGAGATGTCGCTTCTCACAAAATGTCCACAGCAACTCTTATAAAAGAACACATTCAATTGGGGCTTGCTTACATCCAGAGTGTTATTAATATTATATTATACTATTAATATAATAATTGGAAACATAGCAGCATGAAGGCAGACATTGTGCTGGAGAGATAACTGAGAGTTCTATATCTTCACCGGCAACAGTAACAGAGAGTGAGGCTGGGACTGGCTTGACCACCTGAAGCATCAAGTCCCACCCCTCAGTGACACACTTCCTCCAACAAAACACACCTACTCCAAAAAGCTCATACCTCCTAATAATGACACCCCCTCGTGACTAAGCATTCAAATCTATGAGTCTATGGGGCAATTCTTATTCAATCCTCCATACTATACAATCTATCTGTTAAGACTGAGTTATGCACAATGACAAAAAATGTGTTATTAGAATCCAGTAACAAAACAAAATTTCTTATAGTCTTAAAAATATGCTTTATTTAATTCTAAAGACATTCCTAAGGGCTAGGGATAAAACTGTATAGAAAAGCACATCTTAGCATGTACAAAGACTGGGGTTCAATTTCCAACACACAGGAAAATCAATAAAGAAAGACGAACATTGTTCTTTCAGAAAAAGAGTAAAACGCCCACAGAAACTGAAGGCGGCAAGAAAAGGAAGCATACCCAGGAGCAGAGTCAGCTTCCAGAAGCTCCAGAAAGCAAGATGCAAAAAGATGAACATTGTCTCCAGACTCCTCATAAGCCTCCACCAATACCACCCAGCAGTTCCTCCAAGAAGGTACCACTTTTATATTCTCAGTGCACCTTCCCAAAGCATATCACTGGGTTCACCACAGCCTTGGAAAAACATCTCACTGATCCCCTACTTCAGGGTTTTTCCTCATATTATTAATTATTAAATAGCTTATTAAGTTATCAAATCATGTATCACAGCCTCCGTGGTTTTGAAAAGGTTAAGTATTTATGAAATGATTTCTAATGTTATCAACCAACTTTCTGCTTAGGGCTCAGAAGGAAGTATAGAGGAGACAGTCAGGGATAAACATAGGACTATGTTAATCCCCATTGCCTTCTTTCTTCTCAGTCCTTTTCTCTTTGCTGGTGACACAACCACAAAGATTATTTTCACCATTATGTGTTTCTTTCAGCAGGTGTTTTGATACATACTGTTTCCATGCTTGGAAGTATTTTACTGTTGTTCATTCCCTAACCAAACACTATATAACTGTAATGATCACTTTTGCTGAGAGTCAGCTTCAGACCACTCCCACCCCACCAAGGCATAAACTAAATTCTTCCAGCCATTCCTGTTCTATGATGGTTTACTCTTTTGACTTTTTGAGGAACCCACAATCCAGCTTCCAAATAAAGCACACACAGAAGCTTATTTTTAGTTAAGAATACCAGGCCCTAGTTTGGTTTCTTGCCAGCTTTTCTTACCTTATCCTATCTACTTTTTGCCTCTGGGCTTTTATCATTCTCTCATGTAATTCTTACTTTCACTCTTACTCTGTGGCTTGCTGGGTGACTGGCCCCTGCTGTCCCCCTCCCCTTGTTCTGTGTTCTCCTTCTCTTCGTAAATTCTCCTTCTGTTTGCATTCTCTGCCTGCTAGCCCTGTCTATCCTTGCTCCTGCTTCACTATTGGTTGTTTCGTTCTTTATTAGGACCATCAGGTGTTTTAGACAGGAAAAGAATCACAGCTTCACAGTTAATCAAATGCAGCATAAAAAAAGTCAGACACCTTAAAATAATATTAGCCAACACTTCCTCATCAAAGGGAATTGATCCTTGTTCCCATTTTGATGACTTCTTAATAAAATTACAACCATAACCTAGAAAGAACTCCTCATCTAATCTATTAATCATATATATTCGGCAGGCATGTATTTTGAGACCTGGACTGTAATTTATACTAATCTTCTTATTTGATACAATTGTGTTGTACATGCCATGTGACCAACATTTAATCTTTTTAACTGGCAGAGTCCTGATATTTGCATGGAAATGCCTTAGGAACGTCTAATTAACTGTGTTTGTAAATGATGACAGCAATATAATTCAAAATGCACACAAGCCTGGAAAATAGACTACAGTAGTAATTTTAACTAGAATGGCATCAGCTTCATAGCAATTGTTGCATTAGAAATGGCCATTGCAATTATTCAAAGGGATATGCATACTAACTTACTTTCACTTTTAAAGCAAAATTTTTAAATCTTTATAATTTGTACTTTAAAGATTATTAAGTGTAATGAAGACCCTAACTTGATCAATTGCCTGAAGTACAAGTACTTCTCACATATGTAGAAGTTTGATTTAACTAAAGTTATGGCTATTTTAAAGTCCTAAACAAGGGTTTAAATGGGTCTGGATGGGCTTCATGCGTGTGAGTCCAGTACTCTGTCAACTGAGATACATCCGATCCACCAAAATCTATCTTTGTGGTAAATTTTTTAGGATATTTGTCACACAATTTCTCTAAGGTCACCTGAAAAGGTATAACTGTGTATGTGTGGTGGGAGAATCCCGTGTGTACAATAAAAATGAATATATAATGAATTGGAAAGTCTACATGAAGAAAAATATAGAAATGGCCAATTTTATCTCATGCTTCCTTTCCCATAAAATAACACTAAGAGTTGAATAAGGTCAAGTAATATTTGGACAGTTTTGTGAGATACTTGAGCTAGTATTCCATCCTAGACCAGTGAAATTTCAATACCCGTCTTTTAAGAGGAGTTGTAATATCGATCACTAAGGATGGAACCTCAGTGCTAGAAATACTAACTATGTTCTAATATACTTCCCTCAGCCCAGGAGAAAGCTGACAGGTTTGAAAGTCCTCTTTTCAAAAGAGAAAGTGAAAGGATGTACTTGGTCTTATTTCTAAAAACCATTAAGCAGTATTAAAAATATCTCAATCATATTTTCTTTTAGAAACAGAAAAGGACAAGTATCAAAACCCAGAGGACTTTTAAAACAGAGATTTCCCAGGAAGAACAGCAGCTTCCACAATTGTCAGAAACCAGCAACTCCTCAGCTGCCAATGAACTCCAAAATTGTCGGGGACTCTTGACAACAGCTTCTAGCAGCCTTCAGACTCCTCAGACACCTCCATGCCTTGCTTTTAAAAAGGCTCAGGGCTCTCCAGCACCACCCTGCCAGAATTTTCTAGCATCTCCAGTATCAGACTCTAGCACCCAACTGACCCAGCCCAGTGGTGTCAAGGCTCCTCAGGCACCTTTAGTAACAACATCTGAAAGTCTCCTGGCTTCATATATGTCTCCACCAACAGCATCCAAAAGTCTCCTGGCTCCAAGGGGGTCTCCAGCAACAGCAATCAGTGCTCTCTATGACGCTCTGGGGTCTCCAGCAACTACAAGCAGCAGTTCATGCAAAGTAATGGCTTCCTGTTCTCAAAGTATAATGACAAAGATTAACACAAGCCTGCAAGACTTCTTCATTAATCTATATGGACACATAATCTTTTACTTAAATAATCACTATTTTTATTGTGTATAGGTACTGATCTGTCCCTACATTCAATTTTAGAATACATTGTATGTTCTACTCCGTTAAGAAAATGTCTGACTCAGTGATCACATGATCATGCCTACTCAAAGAATATGCTGAGTCACATGCTTATTTAATTTTGCACATTATACCTTTTATGAAGGTGTTGTTTTCAGATTGTAAATCACTGCTGCAATTATATTGGAAATGTACTTCCTGATGTTAGAACACATCAGTAGGTAATCAGAGTTAAAACCCATCACCCACAGGGTGAAGTCTGCATGTTTCCAAGTCAAGGGTCAGAGAGTGCTTCAGTTATAGCTGCCTCCCTGCCCTGGTAGCCAGGTCAGCGGTGACTGTCCACGTACTTCCTCCTTCAGTTCTACAGTGTTGCCTCCATTTCAAAGTGCTCTCCTTATGCTTAGATATGGAGGAGGATACTGAGAAGGTAGGTGATCAAAGTAAAATGACCTCATGAATATTTTCAGGTCCCAGGATTTTCCTCCATGTCTGTATAGAAAAAGAAGGGGTACTAGCCTGAATCCTTTCTGAGTATAAATATTTCAGGGTATCTTCCTAGACTGCCTACCTATCCCTATTACAAGAGAGCTCTAATATTTAGTCCAGGTTTTGTAATCAAACATTAGCAAATGTTTCTAGAATAACAACTTAACTAGAGCTTGGAGCCTTTGTGTTCAGTCCCCACAAACATAAGTATAAACTCTTAACCTACCAAGTAATGTTTATATTAACTAGAATAAGTAGATAATAATTCAGGTAAATATCCATTTTTCACTATATCTAGATTATAGTATGGCAATCATTGTTTAGATGTTCTCCACTGTACTCAGTGGAACTGTGCCTTATGCTCTGTCTGAATTACACATGGTTATATTGTGTGTGTTTTATATAGACACCAAGGAGAAGAAACATACCCAAGGAACCATCTAAGGAAGAAGGTTACCATCGAGATCCCAAAGAAGTGATGGTTTTGAAAGTAACAGAACCATTTACTTATGATTTGATTGATGACAAAAGGATGTTCCATGCCACAGTAGTGACTGAGAATGAATTCTACAGAGTGAAGATTTTTGATCCAGTTCTAATGAACAAGTTCATTCCAAATAAGATCATTGCCATATCAAATTATTTTGGCTCAAATGGGTTTCTGGAAATATACGAAACTTCCTGTGTGTCTGATGTAGACAAGAACAGAAAAATGGATATCTCAAAAACACTGAGGAAAAGAGCCAATGCGACTCCTAAAATAAGGGATCTTTTCTCACAGGCACAGGGGACATATGTGAGTGGAGAGTTTGTGGTATATAAGGTAAGCCATTGCGGTACTTGGGAAATTCCTTTTGCACCTGGGATTTTAAGTTTTAACTTGTCACTGGAATTTGCTCAACTTATTTAACATAGGAAGTAACTGCTCTTTATATCAGAAAGAGATGAGAACGGTTTCCTTATTTGGGGATTGAGGGAAGCTCTTATCATTCTTCTCCACAAGGTAAAACCATGAAAAAAATCTTTAGAAATCGATTCATCAAAAACTTTGGCATTTTCCTGGCTGTGACAATCAATTATATCCATCTTATTCCTAGACACTGTTCAGTTTATAGCACACTTTCCTGTTAGATTCGATATCTTTGATAGCTTCCATGCCCACATTATTGGCAACTCAGCTGTGAAAAGAACCAAACTCAAAGCCTACATACAGTTTGAGATGATGAGAATAAAAAGCAAGAAACTATTCTGGCCCACACTGAAGTCATGACCAACAAGCCAAGATTATTTTTTTAATATGTTCTCATTATAATATTCTTTACATTGTATCAAGATTTTTTGATAGGGTGATTAATGTTTTAAATAATGAAAGGAAGAACAGGTTAACAGTCTAGTTTAATTTCACAGTTTATAATTAGGCACAGCAAAAGTGAGGAAATTCAAGGAAATCTGTGACTTTCCAGTATTTTTTTTAAGTGCCAATGTACCAATTCATTAGTATGCTTGTTAAGTGTATGATTTCATAATTCATTATTTATAAATCAGTCATGGCTTTTTACTTTTATCTATGCTGTTTTTGACTGCTCTGGTGCATTTGGTTACACAATTAATAAGTAAACTAAGTGGGGCATGAACTTAAATGCCAGAACTAAAAGCTGTAGATTTAATCCATGAGAGGCTAGGAAGGAGTAGAGGGAACAATGTGTGCACTGAGCAAATGTAATCCATTTAAAAAGGAGGTGAGTGTCTGTCTGTGTGTGTGTGTCCATGTGTGTGTGGGGCGGTGTGTGTGTGGGGGGTGGCGAGTGAGTGTATCAGTCTTTATGTCTGTCTGAATGTTAGTTTCTATTTGTATGTTTGTGTATTTGTTTCTCATACTATTTCTTATTTCTGTTAGTGTGTTCCTTTTGTTTCATTCTTGTTGGTTTTCTTCTTAATTCACCTGTTTGTTTTTTTAAGAGAGAAAGAAGCTGTGGAGTTGGAAATATAGGGAAGTGAGGAAAATCTAGGAGTAGGGAAGGAAAAATTATGATTAGATTAGGTTTTATTAAAATAAACTTATTTTCAATAAAAATTAAAATATATTAAATAAAAAAGACTAATAGTTGTGTTTCTCAGACTGACAATGAGCCACAAGTAGCCTTTCTTCTCAGGCCTCCTAGAGATGCCTAAGAAACCTGCAATGGCAACTAAACGGTTATTGCTGTATTATTCTTGTTTTCATTTATTGTCCCTTAAGAAATCTCAGAAACTCTTATATGTTACCATAGTACTTAGATAGATACTCATTTTTTCCTAAAAACACCCAGCAGAAGAAATCATCAAGTAGGTAAAACATAAGAGTGGCTTCCAAGGACTACAGTGGTGACCCAATCATTAAGGCTAGGCCTACAAGGCTTCAAGAGGGAGTTCAAAGAAAAGATTTGTTCACTAAAACATCTTAAACTCTCTGGTTCCTGAAACCTTTTTTCAGTTATTTATTTTGTCTGTGAAAGATGGGAAGAAACACAAAAGCTTTTAAAGTAGTGTGGAAGTCATGAAGGAACTCCACAAATGAGTTCTCTCTTTCTACCATGAGACCTGCTCATTGAGACCAGGTAATCAGGCTTGCCAGCAAGCCCCCTTCCCCACTGAGCCTTCTCACTGGCCCTTGTGCCTGTGATTCTAAACCTAAGAACCACCCTTGCCTTGGCAGGGACAGGTTTATGTTGACACTCTTTAATTCTCAAAGAGGTGACAAGCCTTGACATACTTTCGAAAAAGATAAATGTTAATTTGCTTTTCAGAAAACTGAGAGGGATCCCTTCATTTACTATGGAATTGAAGATGATACAGGGAAAATGGAAGTGGTAGTCTATGAAAGACTGAC
This sequence comes from Alexandromys fortis, assembly GCF_014885135.2. Classification (NCBI taxonomy): domain Eukaryota; kingdom Metazoa; phylum Chordata; class Mammalia; order Rodentia; family Cricetidae; genus Alexandromys; species Alexandromys fortis. The sequence goes on along the minus strand of NW_026067925.1, from coordinate 2,386,913 downwards.
CAATATAAAGTGTGAGCCAGGCCAAAAACTTCGACTCGTCTGTTTTGAATTGTCCTCAAGCAAAGATAAATGGCAGCTGAAGTCTGTAAGACACAGTTACATGCAGGTGTGTGCTCTAGAATTTAATATTATTAAAAATCATCCATATATATGATTTCATACATACATATATATCGTGTACTTGACTGTTGGCATTACATAGACAATCCAACATGAGAATAAAAACTAACTTTTCCCATTTAATAATGAAATACCTTGTAGTATCTTTTAAGTAAATATTTCTGAATCATAATAAAGAAAATAAATTCTAAAGTTGTTATATGTTTAGCTAAATGACAAAAAAATGTATCTCCTTTATCAAAGCAGAGAGATAATTTGACAGGACTCAGGTTAATTAAGAATTTTGTTCATATTCTGACTCTTTGATTTTTCAAATTGAGCAAAGACTAAAACACGAAGAGCCTTGGAGCCTTCATGTATAATATTAAAATACTGTCTGTTGCAGAGCATGATGTACAGAAATCATAAGTTCCCAAGGATGCCCTGGGCTAATCAGACCACAATGTGCTAAAAGCCACAATCCTTGTCATACTTACACATTGTGTGGGATTCATTCCACACTTTAAAAAAGGCCACTATAACCATGTAAACAGAAGAAATAGAAGGGATCACATGTTCGTTCACATAGAAACACTTTTACAGCACCATGGGGTTCTCAGACCACCAGACAAAGTTTCAAACCTTTCCCCATGGCAGTTGCAACAGCAATGTCCTTTCTCCCTCCTCCCAACCTGCCTGTTCAAAGAGACTCTGCAACTCAATCTATACCTAAGGAATGATAGCTCTTTCCTCTCTTCTGGAGCTCTGTGTCATAACCGGGCCTTCCAGCTGTGTGCTCAAGTCTGTCGGAGTGACTAGCTACTCTCATAGTCCCAAGAAGGGAAAAAAGCTGACTTCAAGGACAGAGTGACATTTAAGGAGATAGACCAGTGAGAAATTGGACGTGACCCATAGGGACACGTCAGTATGAATATAGAGAATGTTTGGAGCCATTTGAATTTCACTTGATCTGACCTCATCATCTTCTTTTTTAAGGTCGTCAATGTCGGAAAGAAAGTCACTCAAGCCTGATTCAGATCAGAAAACTTGGATGCCAAGGATATGGTTTGTGGAGATAATATCCAAGTCTAGAAAACACATGTATACATGAACTGTTACAATACCATATCTATGAAAGCCAGCTCCTTTTTTATGGTTTTCCAAGACAGGATTTCTCTGTTTTGTCCTTGCTGTCCTAGAAAACACTTTGTAGACCAGGCTGGCATTGCACTCAGAGATCTACCTGCCTCAACCTCCTGAGTTCCAGGATTAAAGGCCTGGACCACCATCACCAGACCTGCCTTTAATTCTAGGAAATAGTGGTTTCTTTTATTGTTTCTACACCTTTAATGATTTAAGTTCTATGTTTTCTATCAATAACTTTATACTTATTAATCTATAAGTTTTACATATAAAACTTAAAAATAAAACCACATTTTGATAAAGAAATGATTCCTTGGGAATATCTTTTAGCCATTTGAGAGTTGCTGTAAAATCAAAAGTATAGAATACAAACTTCACATGTGATGTTAAAGACCAAGCATGCCAAAGAAGAAGTAGTCTGTGTCTACCCCAGATAACTCAAGGCATTAATAAAAGGCACAGGAGAAGGTTGAATTCAGCCTTGAATTCAGACTCCACTTGTTTGATAACCACAGTTTCACTTTCCAGACATTATCTGCATCTCCTGTGTACTTATATTCTTCTACCAATATATTTGAAGCCTATTGACCACATGGGCACCCACATACATCTGGTCTCTCTCTCTCTCTCTCTCTCTCTCTCTCTCTCTCTCTCTCCACATATATATATATAGATAGATATATAGATATATAGATATATAGATATAGATATAGATATAGATATATAACAATGAAAATGTTTGCTGCCCTTAGAAATACTTTCATGAATTATATATAATCAAATATTTCACAAAGAAAGAGGATCTGATCTAGACTAGTTCAGGTACATGTACAATAAGACAAACTGTATCCTCAAAGGGAACTTTTATGATGAATATCATGTTGTCCACCTTTCTCCTAAGTATAATTGTGTATATAATCACATAAATTACTGTGTTGAAAGGACATGCACAGGAAGTAAATGCCTACCTAATCTAATCCTGTCAGTTGAAATGAAGATCCACCCATGTCACACCCCTACAGCACCCCAGCTCATTCTCCTGCACCCCATGAATGTGGCTCCAAACAAATGTTGGGATTCCTGAGCACCTTCCTCATGTGATCACTGTTGCTCTTCACACATATTCCCGTCTGATCTGTACGGCCACTGTGCTTTGAGAAAAGTTTCAAGGCTTCTTTAAAATCTATATGAGCCTTTACCACCAAATCTTTGAATGAAAGGGCAAGGTATGGGAAACTCTTGGCTTAGATGCTGACCACCCCATATAATATGATAAAGAAACAGGAAAAAACACACCAAATGCTGAAGGTTAGTCTTGGGTTCCCGAGCTTGCAGGTTTGTATTACATTTATCTTCCTTATACAACACTTTCTCTGTAATGTCCGAACACACCCAGAGAGAAGAAAATGATAATTTTCTGTAACAGTAAGGGACAGGGAATTGTATCTTTTACAGACGTAAAGTTTTAGTTTGTATAATACGCAAATGTTATGCAACAAAGATGAGGGTACAGTAACAAATCCACCTACATTGATTAGGCTGGAACCATTCTCTGACTTTTTTGTATGAGAATATTTCTCAGGAGGTGTAAACAAGTATCTACTCACCCCAGAACAAGTTCAGATCCAATTAAGTTCAATTTTTTTGAACCAATAGGATTTATTTTTATTGTGTTTCTTACAGGAATATTGATGAAGTGTTACTTGCAAAAGCAAAAATGCCTCAAAGATAGCTATGTCACTACTTCATCCCAAAATGAGCATCAGCTCACAGTAGCCGGAAATCTGGAGCACCCTTAACAGACTGTAGACAGTAGAATGCTTTGGAGAGAGTCCTTTTCAGGTAGTTAAGGTGGTCTGAGCCCCTTCTGCACAACTTGGTTGGTCTCTAATTTTTCCAGGCACATTAGCTTGTCTGAGCATGCCTAGCAACATCCTGGATATTCTATAGGAAGGAGGACAGAATTACATCTTGTTTCAGGGATTCCTAAAACCCCTGCATTATTTATTTCTTGACCTTATTGATTTTTGTTGGAGGATGCAAGTGCCCACCATTATTGAAATATCCTGCTATCCTGCATCCTTTTGTTAATTCCCTGTGTTTTACCAATCTTTCTTCTATGATGAAAGATTTTGTTCTTAAGGAAGCTAAAGACTCCCAGATGTTTACATAAAGAATCAGTTTCTCTGTTGCCTGAACTTAATGCCCCCTCAAGCATAGAGAAAGAACAGTAGCACTGTTATAAGCTACTTTCACTTTTCCACAAAAGAGAAAATAGAACGCCTGGCACAATGTGGCACCAGTGTCACAGTGGTAACTGGCAGCTTTCTGATTGTATTTGAGGCCTGGTACACAAGAGAAAATTGATACCTAGCATTATATACCTCCTCAAAACCTCTCACCTGGGGGCCAGCAGACCCTAGGGAGAAACCTTACAAGTTATTGTCAATTTTCCTTTCAAAAAATATTTTTGTTTATATGCGCAGGTTAGTGCTACACACGGGCTTGGTTAAGAAGCTTCTGTTTGCAGGGAGATGGTACTAATACCTGAGATGCAGATGTAAAAACTGCAGGGGCCCACGGTGACTCCATTTCTCTCTCAACTCATGGACAGAGAGTTAAAACTTGTCAAGGGCAAATAACAGGTTGTTTGATTAAGGGTATGCTTACTAGATATGTTGAGTATTTAGGAGGTTATTATGATTGTTTGTTACCTGATCTTGGAGTCTTTTCCATCTAAGCTAGAGCCAGAGCACTTCCTCATACCTAATAGAAAGATTCCTATTATTGGTGCAAATAGGAAATTTCTCTTGTATGTGATGCACTCTGTATCTAGTCTACAGAAATTCTTCTCTATTAGCAAGCAGCTCAGCATCACTGTGTGGTGTGGGAGAAAATGTCCCCTGGAAACCCTTACAGAAACTTAAGATTATTCTTCCTATGCCAGTTTTTTTTAATATTTATTATTATTTTGACAGTAAAGGTCAAGCTGGTAACATGAAAAAATGACCAGTCATTTTTCCTGGTCTAGCGTCATCCCTTTGTGATTCTCTAAAACACAAAGAACCCACCCGTCTCTCTACAAGGGACGTCAGAGCCATCATACTTGATGGGAACCCATATTGACCACCTGCTTACCTGTGCCCTTCTTTGCCTCGTCCATTCTTCCTTCTCCAGAGTACTCTTAGAGCATCTGCTGCCTTCTTTCTTCAGCTCCTCCACATATGTTACCTTCATTCATAAGGACAAACAAAAACATAAACAACCAAGATCATTTATCTGTGTCATAACTAAGACCCCAACCCTTAAGGGGATGAATACAAAGCGGGGGCTCCCTTCCAGATTCTGGATTAGGCACAAACCATACCCAATGCCTGTTTTCATAGGGAGATCCCTTATTAAGCAGGGAAGATAAGTTAAAGTGGCCGCTTTCTGGTTCTGACAGAAAAACAGCAGCAAATACCTTGCAGGAACAATTTTAAAAGGAGGAAAAAGGGGAGGTCTGTGATAGAATGGGCTAGGATGCAGTGGTAAAGGAGATAGGGGACTAAGAGAAATAAAAGGGGACAATGAAGAGGGGAAGCGGTATTTGTCCTGGAAGAACAAAAAAACTGCCTGTGGATAGAGGGTAGACAGATGTCCGGCACATAGGGAAATGGCAGTTTATTAGAGTATCAGGGAAAACACCTGTTGAGATGAGGTATTCAATTTTAATTGGTCATGTAAATTAGGCTAGTCATAAAGGGCTTCTGACCTGGATTTTGTTATTCTGCCTCGGAAAGAAGTGATCAAAGAAAGGAATAGACATTGATGCTAGCTTTAGGAATGTATTCTAATGTTTTTTTTTAACAAGTCAGAGGGATTATGGGAGAAGAGCAAGGGCTGCAAGAGTCACAAGGTCTAGTGGGCTACTGTCTCTTCAAAGCATACTATAACAAGCCATGAGAAAAGCAGATTAGCAGAAATACATGACAAGAACTTTAAAATAGCAACTATGAAAATGCTAAAGGACCGTAAAGAAGATATGAATAAGTACCTCATTGAAGACCATGTAAACACAAATAGTTGGTGTTGTGGTATATTAGTTGAAGATGTGTTACATTTATTTATGCTGTGGAATATTTATTTAATGGTACAAAGATGCACTGCATATTTATATGTTGTACTTTTTTAACTCCTGTGAAGCTGTATCACTTTGCCTGGCTAAATCACCTGATAGAGCTAATAAAGTGTTGAATGTCCAGTAGTCAGACAGGAGAAAGGAGAAGAGGGACTGGTAGGCAGAGAGAATAAATTGGAGGAGAAATCTTGTAAACACAAGAAGAAAGAAGGAGAGCAAGAAAAGAAGAGGGAGGACACTAGGGACCAGCCACCCAGCTACACAGATGGCCATAGAGTAAGACATAATTGATTGTAGTCAGATTGGATGCGGGTGTTACTTCAATCTTCCTATATTTGAGTTCCTTTGTAACCAATTGCGGTAAATTTTGGAGAAAGTTTCACCGAGTTCTGAGAAAAAATATAATACTTAGTGTTTGTGTGAAATGTTCCATGATTTATGTTAGGTTCATTTGATTTATGAGATGATTTTACTCCCAAGTTTCTCTGCCATTTTTTTTTCTGGTCTGGATGACCTGCCTCTTGGTGTGAGTGGCATATTGAGGTCATCCACTATCATTGTGCTAAGTGCAGTATATGATTTTAGCTGAAGTAGTGTCTCATTTATGAAATTGAATACCATTATATGTAGTTCATATGTTAACAGTGCGTGATGACTTGTAATATATTCTTGTTGGTTTTGTTTTCCTTTAGTGATATTGCAGTACCGTTTCTTTTTACTTCTGATTAGTTTTGCCACAAAATCTATTTTATCAAATATTAAAATAGCAACTATGTTGCTAGAGCCTGCTCATTGGCTTCCCAGACACCTAGGCTCCTCAATAATCACACAGAAATCTGTAGTTCTTGCAATACCACTTGGGCAATAGCTTAAGCATCTTTCTAGCTACCTCTTATATCCTAGTTCAATCCATTTCTATTAATCTGTATATCGCCACTTCACTATCTCTGACCAACAATGTTCTGTCATGTCTGTTTCAGGCAGAGGCTACATGACTTCACTTTGACTCTGCCTACTATCTGTCTGTCTATCTATCTATCTATCTATCTATCTATCTATCTATCTATCATCTATCTATCTATCTATCTATCTATCTATCTATCTATCTATCTGTCTCTAATTATCTATCTATCTATCTATCTATCTATCTATCTATCTATCTATCTATCTATCTATCTTCCAGCCTGGCTATAATCTGTTAAGCCATTGGCTGAAAACAGCCATTTTTATCAACCAATAAAAGCAACATATATACAAAAGGATTTCCCACACCATTACTATACTCTACTTACTTCTTAGTTTCTTAGTTTCATTTACTTAGAATACCTTTTTTTTTCCTTTTCTTGACTAAATTGATGGCTGTCCTTGATGATAAAGTCTGTTTCTTTAAAACTGTAGAAAGATAAATCTTGATTTCTAATATGATCTTTTAGCCTGTGTCATTTATTGAAGGAATTGAGACCATTATTATTGGGAGACAGTTTGGAAAAGTATTTATTAATTTCTGTTATCTTATTATAGTGGATTTTTCCCTCTTTTGATTAACTATTCTGGTATTATTCTTTCTTTGTGTCCACTTGTTGAATTAGAAGCGGCAGGGCTGCGTCCCCGGCACCCGGCCGCCCACATGGCTAGCTTATGCCCCGAAATAATTACACGGAAACTGTATTCTTTCAAACACTGCCTGGCCTGTCTAGTTCCAGCTTCTTATTGGCTAGCTCTTACATATTGTTCTAACCCATTTCTAATATTCTGTGTAGCCCACGAGCTGGCTTACCAGGGAGGATCTTAACCTGCCTCTGTCTGGAGCGGGAGAATCATGGCGACTCCTTCACTAAGCTTCTTTCTCCCAGAATTCTCTTCTGTTTTCTCCACCCACCTAAGGGTGGGCCTATCAAGGGGCCTAGGCAGTTTCTTTATTAATAAGAAATCACTCCCACATCATCCACTTTGTTGTATGACCCTTCATATTGAAAGTTTTTCTATCAGTATCTACTGTAGAGATAAATTAGTAGAGAGAAATTGATCAATGTGTTTATATCATGAGATGTTTTCTTCTCTGTTGATAGTGGTTGAATTTTTGCTGGGCATAGTAATCTAGGATGGCATCTGTGGTCTTTCAGAGTTTATAGAACATTTGCCCAGACCCCTCTTTTCAGAGTCTCCACTGAACCTTCAGGTTTTATTCTAATAGGTCTGCCTTTATAAGTGACCTTGTCTTTTCACCTTACAGCTTTTAGTAGCCTTTCTTTGTCCTCCATGTTTAGTATTTGGATTCTTTTATCTTATGGAGAGTCTCTTTACTTCTTTTATCTATTTGATGTTCTCATTCCTACCTGAAAGAGTCAGAGTTTGCAGAGTTTGTGCTGGTAGGATGGACCAGAAAGCCAGCTTTTTTTTTTTTTTTTTTTTTTTTTTTTTTGCTATGGCTTTAAACCAAAACGCATGTGGTCATGTTTTTAACATCATTTAAGTGTTTTGTGGCAGGATCTCTTAAAAGGGCTGTAAGGTTTTACAGCTAAAGCTGAGTAAGGAAGCCTCTTTTAAATAAGAGTGCTTGCCTCAAGCAGACAGAGCCCACCCAATAAAGTGTTGCTATCAATAAGCCATGTTTGACTCTTTTATTTTGTGTCTAGAACTACTTTACAAGTTCGCTCAGGCTTTATGTGGATGCAGTTGCCCCATGTTTGTTGCTATTCTGTTGTCAGAGGTTTCTGTACTGACTAGTTTACACAGTCATTAAGTCCCAAAGAAATCACACAGAGGTCTACATTAATCATAGACTAAATGGCCTATTAGCTCAGGCTTCTTGTTAACTCTTATAACTTATATTAATACATTATTCTTGTTTATGTTAGCCACGTGCCTCAGTACCTTATTTGATGACTCAGTCACATCTTGCTTCTTCTGTGACTGGGCCATGATTCAGACTAGGAGTTTCTTCTTTCCAGAATTCTTCTATTCTCACTGACCTGCCTCTACTTTCTGTCTGGCTACTGGCCAATCAGTGTTTATTTAAAATATAATTGACAGAATACAGGCCATTGTCCCACACCAATGATAAGATTGTCTTTCTGTACAGTAGCAATTTATTTTTGATTTTGTTACAATATTTTCTATGCATTTGAACTGGTTTCTTCTCTTTTCTCTATGATTTTTCAGATGATTTTTCTTTGCTATATTATCTCAATGTATCTGGCTTTATGCTGAGGTATTTGAGTGGAGTTTTATGAAGGGTAATAAATATGGATCTTGTTGCATTGTTCTACATGCAGATATCTAGTTGCACCAACACCAAATGTTGAAGATACTTGTTGCAAGAAACCACTTGTTTGTCTGGGCCACCCAGAACTGAAATAATCACACAGAACCTGTATTAAATCACTGCTTGGCCCATTAGCTCTAGCTTCGTATTTGCTAACTTAATTTAATTTAATCTTAATTTAACCCATTTCTATTAATCTGTATATCACCACGAGGTCGTGGTCTACCAGCAAAGAATTGACATGTCTGACTCCAGCAGCAAATCCATGATGTCTCCTAACTCTGCCTGTCTTTCTCCCAGCATTCAGCTCCATCTTCCCCACCTACCTAAGTTCTGTCCTATCAACAGGCCAAGGCTGTTTTTTATTCATTAACAAAGAAAAGCAACACACAGAGAAGGACCTCCCACACCAGATACTGTCTTTTTTCCAGTGTGTATTTCTGTCTGTATATGTATAAATCAGATGTCCATAGGTGAGAGGACTTACATGTATGTTTTCCATTCAGTTCCATTAATCAATGTTTATGTGCCAATACCATCTTATTTTCTATGACTGCAGCTCTTTAGTACAATTTGAAATCAAGCATGGGGATACCTCCAGCAGGTTTTTTTTTTCTATTTAAGGATTGTTCTAGCTATTTTGGGTTTTCTTTGTTTCTAGAATGGTAAAGATTAATAAAAATATGTCAGTAGATATAAGCATGAAAGGAATAACTCTTATCCATTGCTTGTGGAAATATACCCATTATGGAAGTTAGTGAGTTGTTTCCTCAAAAGCTAAATATAGATCTTTCACAAGATCCAGCTATCCCACTCTTGTGCATATACCCTAAGGAGTACACCATACTACAAAAACAATTGTTCATCAATATTCATAGCTGTTCTATTCATATTAATTGAAAGATTGGAAAAAAAACCTGGATGTCTGTCCATTAGTTGATGAATGGATGATGAAGATATGCAGGATTTACAAAATAAAGTGTTATTCATCTGTTAAGAGAAAAATGTAAGTATTAAATGTGAACATAAATAGAGCTAGAAACAATCATCCTGAGTGAGGTAAGCAACCTAACTCATGCATGCATTCTCTTATAGATAAATATTAGCTTTTAAACTTGAGGTACTTGTGTTTTATTTAGAACATAACCACAGAGGTTATATATTTAGTAAGGGACCAGGGAGTGGAGGGGACTCAGGACAGTGGAAGGGATATGGGTGAGATAACTAACATTAAAGACTTTTTGAAAGTCATACAGGAACATGCTACTATAGATGTTTCCTGAAATTTATACATATACACATATGACAGAAACATCAATGGATCCACCATATAATGGGGAGATAAACTCCCCAGTACCAGAAATGGGTTACATCTTGTTGAGTCTTTGATGAAAAAAAAATTCCATAAATCTCCCTTAAACATTGCTGGCTCCTGTTTCCTTGTTTTCTTTTTTAAATTGAGTGTCTGTTAGTGTGTGTGTGTATGTATGTGTGAGTGCTCATGTGCTGTATGTGTGCAAATGCATGCATTCATATATGTGTGGAGAAGTAGAGAGAGGGAGGGAGAGAGAGAGATGGAGGGAGAGAGAAAGCATGATGCATGATGATGCTAATGTTGACCTGATAGGTAAATACTAAGGATATGGAAGGATTTGGATGAGGGAAAAGACTATTAAATAATTTACTGTAGGAAATTTCAGTTTTGAAAAACAGTAAGTACCAAAAAGGAAAAAAAAAGAATCAGCAGAAGTAGTAGCAAAGGTGCATGCAGCAGAGCAGGAAAGACATGCAGGCAATCAGGAGGGCTAAATGAACAAACGTGGTGAAGCTGCAGGCTTCCTGAAGTGGCAGCTAAAGAGAATAAAGATGGTGGTACAAGGGCATGCAGAAGCCGAAAAGATGATTAAGTATCAAACGCATAAAGAGCTAGAGGTTCTGGGCATAGGAAGACTTCCTGAGGGATGTTGAGCTTTTGGAGCCAAGGTTTTCAGGTACACTAGAATCATTAACACTGGCTGCTATGAAAGACTTAAAACTCCCCAAACCTAATCTCTCCATAAAGCTACAATTCTAGGGCAAGTTAATGCTGAATTATAAGTCTTCAAGATTTGGAAAGCAAAGGATATGAAAGGCTTAGGTCTGTCTACACAAGAGCTATAGATACTGGAAGCCTAAGACTTGTAAGAAAACTACAGCACCAGAGGGCACAACTTGTAGCTGCTCCTTCCTGCATGCTACATTCTCTCTGTCAAAATCAGAGGACACAAGAGCTGCCAAGGACAAGCTTTTGAAAACTCTCTGGCATGTCTATGTGTGCATCCAGGCAATGTGTGCAACCCTAACATGCTGAATGATAACACCCCAAGAACACGATCCTGCTTGCACATCAGCTGGGTTGATTTCACCACCATCCACTGCCTGTCACCATTTGTTCTGTATCCCAAATTACAGGAAACTTCAGAGATTTCCCCACTTTCCTTGACACTAGGATAACGGTCATTTAAGTTCCCTGATGTTACTAACACCTGAGAGCTTTGCCACAGTTGTCAAAACCTCCATGCTGTTATTACATAGGCCCATTACACCTGCTGGGTTTATCCATAAATATCTTTTTTATTTTTTTATAAATGTCTTAATAGTGCAGAAATGCTAAGGAATCTTTAACTTAATCATTAAAAGGAAAGCAGTGTAGCTCTTGTCTGGACAGCAACAAATTCCTTCCCATTTATTCATCATTAAATTAGTAAGTGTATTGAGTTATTTTGGGTTTTTTATGGGGGGCCTGGGGCTATTAATGAATGAGATAATGCTTTAGTAAGCTCTTAAATCAAAAATAAGTGCACTATATATCTTCTTCTACCCAGGAACCACATTCAGTTCTTGGTGGCAATAGGCACCTGCTGTATTCTCTCTTCCTGCTACCCTATGCTGAGTGGGAGGAGAGAGAAGTGTCTCGGCAGCTCACACTTTCCCTTTCTTCACCTTTATTCACAGGAATGCATGTCTTAATTACCCATGGGTAAAGCTGTTGGACATGAAGGCTTAAGTTTAGAATACCTCCCTTTGAATATATGGAAGAAAACAAACTGAGCACAAAAGATCATTGTTATTTCTGGTGTAAAGTGTATGCAGTTAGGAGACAACTAGAAAACTATCATGAGTAAGCTAGAAGTAGAAAAAAAATCATGAGTAAGCTAATTCAGACCCAGAAAGATGAACATGCTATATACTCATTCATAAGTGGGTACTATCTGTAAAGCAAAAGGAAGGATAGAAAGCCAATAGTCTATGATTCTAGAGAAGCTAAGTAACAAGGTGAACCCTAAGAAAAATATACACAGATCCACCTGGAAAGACAAAATAGGTAAGACTTCCTGACAAAATTGGGAGTACGAGGGATGGAGAGAGAAGGGAGGGCAGAAGAAAAAGTGTGCTAAGGGGAGCAGTGAGGAGAAGTTGAAAGAATCTGATAATGAGATGGAGGAAGGACAAGGAAAAAATATTTTTATTGAGTGAGCCATCATGAGGCTAGCAAGAAACCTGGTTGATGTGGGAGTGTCATATATCAATCTGTGGATTTCATTGGTTAATTAAATAAAGAAACTGCTTGCCCTGATAGGTTAAAACATAGGTGGGAGGAGTAAACAGGAGGAAGAGGAAGTGAGGTAAGACTCCTCAGACAGACTCAACAGCTTTGCTCTGGAGCAGAAACGTCATGCTCTGCTCTCCCGATAGCTCTGCTCTCCAAGTCACATGCAATGAAGCACTGACCCAAGATGGACATAGGTTAGAATCTTCCCGGTAAGCGCACCTTGGGGTGCTTACACGCATTATTAGAAATGGGCTAGTCCATGTGCGAGAATTAGCCTAGAAGAGGCTAGCTAGAAATGGGCCAAGCAGTGTTTAAATGAATACAGTTTGTGTGTTGTTATTTCGGGCATAAGCTAGCCAGGCGGCCAGAGTGCTGGGGACGCATCCCCACTGCTCATATTTCAACACCTGGTGCTTGAGAAATGCCCAGGAATTTACAAGGATGACCTCTGTTAAGACCCTAAGCAAAAGAGGAGAGTGTGTCTGAACTGGACTTGTCCTGTAGTCAGATTGATGAATATCTTAAATATCACCATAGAACATTCATCCTCAACTGATAGAAACAGAGGCAGAGACCTCCCAGTGGAGCACTGTAATGAGCTCCCAAAGTCCAGCTGAAGACTGGGAGAATAAGAATATGAATAAATAGGTCAAAACCATGATGGGGACACCGACTGAAGCAGTTTACCTAAGCTAAGGGAGTTCACCAACTCCAGTTGTACAGGGAAGCAACTAGCATAGGACCTAACTAGACCCTCTGAATGTGGGTGACAATTGTATGCTTGGAACAGACTGCAGGACCTCTGGCAGCAGCACCAAGGTTTATCCCTATTGCTTATACTGGCTCTTTGAAAACCCATATTCTTTGGATGGATACCTTATTAAGTCTAGATACAGTAAGGAGGGAGGGCCTTGGAACTTTCTCCAAGCAATTTGCCTTACCCTCTCTGAGGAGTGGATGGGGCATAAAATGGGGGTATAAGTAAAGGGAATAGGAGGAGGGGAGGGATAGAAAACTGGGATTGGTATGTAAAATGAAAAAGGTAGTCTGTTTTCTTTTTAAAAAATTATTCTTTATAATAATTAAAAAGAGAATTGAGTCATTTACTAAAGTTATACACGACCCAAAGGAAGCCTTCACAGATTTCTCACAACAATTGACACCGGCAGTAAATGGAATAATACAAAGTTTAGAAACTAGAAAATAATAATTGAATCTCTGGTTCTGAAAATTCTGTGTCAATGAAAAAGTATAATTAGGCCTTTAAAGGCAAGGACAACACCCTTGGAAGAATGGATCTGAGATACATTTAACACTGAATCTCAAGATCGTGATGATGCTTAGATAGGAAGTGATATCCAAAGCTTTGAGGAAACTGAAAATGTCAAGGATTATAATTGTGGCAAACATGGTCACCTAAAAAGGGATTGTAAACAGGGTGTTCCTAGAAACAATGTGTTTTTCTAATCATAATCCAAACAGAATGCCCCTCATTTCTGTATATGCAGAAGGTGTGGCAAAGGCATTTACAGTAATCATAGAGGAAAGTCCTTCACAGGGCAAATAAAAAAAAACTTAATGCCTATCGTAAGAAACAATACTATCTGGATAATAAAAGAGTTATAAATGAGAGAACAAAAATTCAGGAGAATCCAAAAAGTGGGTGTTTGGGCAAGCCTGTATAAATGAACAAAGAACAAAACTAAAAACTAGAAAAAAATGATATTGTCATTGAAGGTCTGGTGCGGATGTAACAATAATTTACGGATTGGGACTTTATCAAGGAAAACAGAGCATGAGATAGGTTGAATGTATAGGGTCTGAAGGACAGAAGAGAAAATGAAAGATGTATGTTGCTAACATAGCAATGAATTTGCAGGGATGTGATTGTGATAGCAATGGAATACTCAGATTAACATTTCCCCAATATTAGAACAAACCATACATTAACATATGTTTCTGGGAAAAAATTTACAATATATTATAAATAACACTCACCCATCATTCAGGTAGGAGAGCACTTCAGAATATCGTGCTTTACAGAAAAGTCTGACAGACATGAGACTGGAAGGCTGAAGATGGGTGCTCCAGCATTCCAGAGAAACCTTGATGACTGTCCAGGCAGCCAGTTGCTTCTTTCATTTCTCACAGTTTTTGGAAGTTGTTTTATTGCATTTCCTGCTTACTCAGGTAATATGATTTCCTTCTCAGGTCTCTGATGGATTTGAAAACTTTATAGTTACACTTTTGCTTGATACCAGATTCAGGGCCTTTGTCCTGGTTAAAAGGGATGTGTCAGATTTGTTGACTCTCCATGGGAAGTCTTACTCTCTCTGAGGAATGGATGGGGTGTGGAGTGCAGGTAAGGTGGTGGAGTTGCAAGAGGGGAGGAGTGGGACCAGGGATAGGTATGTAAAATGAGAAAACATTATTAAAAAATAGATTTTAAAAAGAGTACAACTTTTTAAAGAGTATAAATTTGAGAGACATTAAAAGATATTGTTAGTAATGTGAGTTAGAATAGTGAATTCTGTACAACATTTGTACTACCCAAAATAGAGAAGATGTAGAGTATTTTCTCTGAATGTGTCAGTTGTTAATTGACTACAATTAGTGATGTATTATTTACTGGATATATTGTATAAAGTTATTGTACTTACAATATATAGTTTTTCTTATATTAGTGACATCATTCTTTTTACTTTAGACAAAAAAAAAATAACCGTGAAATTATATTGTGCTTTAACAAGTAAAACTTGCCTGGAGATCACAGTGCAGAGCTAGCCACTAGCTAATCAAAGAGGTCAGGCAGTGGTGACACACACCTTTAATCTCAGCTCTAGGGAGGAAGAAACAGGAAGTGATGTGGCTGGACAGAAAGAGGAATGAAAAGCTAGTGGAGACAGGAGCTAACCAATTTTGGGCTGAAGAGTTGGAGAGTTAAGAAGTGGCTGTGGCTAGCTGCTTTGTCTCCCTGCTCTTTCAGCATTTACGCCTATGTCTGATCCGGCTTTTTTATTATTATTAAGATCATTTAGAATTCACCCTACACTACACTGCCTATCTTCTTCTGTCCAGGAAACACATTCAGTTCTTGGTGGCAGGAGACATCTGCTGAGGGAGAAATGTCTGGGTGACTCACCCTTTCCTTTTTAGATGTTAACTTTATTCAGAGAAATGTATTTCTTAGTGACCCATGGGTAAGGCTGTTGGACAGGAAATGCTAAGTTTAGAACATCCATTTGTGAAGAAAATAAACTGAGCACAGGAGACCTTTGCTTGTCTTGGTAAGTAAAGTGTATCCTTTAGAAGACCAGTTTTACTAGCAAGGGAAATTGAAAGCTAAGAACATTGGGTGGCATCACTTTTGCATTCCTCCTCTTCCGGGAATAGCAGAGTTCAAGACTTTCAATTTCCTAAACTTGAAGTGAAGTGAAATGACTCAGACCATTGTCATACTTCGCATCTTTAAAAATACTTCATGTTCTTGGCACTTGGGGGATTGCAACATCCCAACCCAATCTCTGAGAGTTTTGTCGTCTTGATCAAATAAAACTAGCCGAGCTTCTTGCCTGGGAGACAAGCTAGGATCTGGACATTGCTGAAGAGATTTCCGAAGAGGTGAGTCCTGCACTCATTATGTAAAGCTCTATAAAAACTGCAAGGGCAGGGTGGAAATCAGTGCTGCTTTCTTCAGAGGAGAATGGAGGGAGCAGGGCTGGTGAGAGCTGCTTTCAAGGCCATGAACCCACAGCAACTAGGTTCTGATGTTTCCTAGGAAAGATGGTAAGAGTCTTTATTCCATCCTTACCGGGGCCTGAGCCAGCACAAAGGCATTTTGATTATGGCAGATAATAAAATAACTTTCTAAGTATAAGTATGAGAAAATGGAAAATAAGAAAAAGACTTTAAATATCTTGCTGGAGAGTAAGAGTTACTTGGTGGCTGTGGTGATTGACTAGAGAAACAATAAGCTAGCTACATCAAAGAATTACTGTGAAATAATGCTTAATGAAAATATATCAGGAAATGGAGCTGCACTCTAGTATTCTGTTAATGCATGACATAGGAGACTACGGATGTGTATAGTATTAAGTTCTACAGATTCACTGTTATTCAATGACTCTGTGTTTTATTGATTTTTATTGAGCTCTACATTTTTCTCTACTCCCCTCCCTACCGCTCCCGTCCCCTTCAACCCTGGTTTAATCATCCACCAAAATACTTGTTATCTTTTCCAGCAGCAGTGTCTCAATCAGTGAGTTAGTTTAGTTTCTGTCATCTTGAACATTATTTGTTATCTTCAGTTTTAGATAATTTGAATTTGCTGTTTGTCTGGTAGAAAATATAGATGATTGAGAGAAACTTAATTAGAAATACATCTCTACTGCCTATTTTTAGAATCTTTTCAATGCTTTCCATGTACCATTTGGAGTTCTTAATGTGTACCTGAACAGGGTATTTTAGAAATTGATTTCAGGCATGTGTATATGTAAAGTTATCTCTCTTGGTGAGTCACTTATGTTTCTTAAGCATTCTAAATAATTTTGCAGATGTTTATACCTTATTTATTTAGTAATTGAGATATATATTGCTGTATCTATCAAAGTATTTTGTGTTTTTTCAAACTCACAGATTAGTAGGCTCTTTCACATGCACATGAAGAGGATATGTGTGCATCTTGTCATTTGGATAAAAGATATTCAGTGTGGCTACTTATTGTGGTCCTATCAAGAGACATAAAGTGCTTAGAAATACTATAAGTTATTGTTGGTATATAAATCAAAAATTTAAGGTATTATCTCTTTCTAAGGGTATGTTTTGGTTGATTTCTGTCAGCCTGACACTAGACAAAATTATCTGGAAAGAGATACCTGAGTTGAGAAAGTTCTTCCTTTAAAATAGTTTGTAAGAAGGTGTGGAGGTCATATTCTTGATTAGTGATTGATGTGAGTGTGTAACCCTTTGGAAGCATTGCCCCTTCTCTGCAGGCAGTCCTGAGTGCTCAGCAAGCCATTAGGATCAGGCAAGGAATCAGTGTTCCTCATGGCTTCTGCTTCGGTTCTTACCTCTGGGTTCTAGCCTTGAATTAATGCTCTGACTTCTTTCAATAAAGGACTGTGATGTATAATTATAAAATGACATAAACCCTTTTCATCCCAAGTTGACTTTGATCATGGTGTTTTATCGAAGCAATAGAACAAGTAACTAAGAGAGAAATTGGTACTGGTCATGTGGAATACTACTGTGACACACCTGGCTGTGTTTTAGGAAGGATTATGAATGAACTTAGTAACTCTGGGATATAAAACTATTGAGTGTTTAGAAATTAACAGACTACTGTGGGAACTTATAAGCTAATGCAGAGGGCAGTGCAGATGCTGGAGGCCTGGCTTTGGAACATCAGAAGGAAGGATAAGTGTCCTACAAAGAAACTACTAAGGCGACTCAATATTTTGAATTACAAATCTGTGATTCTTGTCAGCTGATACTGAAGAATTGGCTGTGATTAAGAAGAGATCAGCATTATTGAGGAATAATCTGGGAAGTATCTTCTCACTCTCAGTACACAGAACTGAAGTTGTGGTCTGGAGCAGGAAAAGGTTGTACCTTTTGCTGACAAACTTTGTAGTGTGAAAGACTCAGCCAGATGGTACTGGTTTTGGAGGCTTGCTGGAGTCAGAGGGAATAGCTGAGGCTTGCTTCAGTGAAAGGCCATGAAGAGCCCTTTATGAAGGTGCAATGGGGACCCTACTATTTTGAGCTGACAGTACTGGGCGATGACCAACAGGGATAGCAATAGGTGTGGAGAGAGGTGTCCTAAGCGTATAAGAATCACGGTGTGTGTTTGGATGGAAGAGCAAGAGAAATGGAGCTGCCAAGGCCCGTTGGAGATCAGAAAATCTTTTTATAGTTTAGAATTTTAATTTTCTTTTCATTTTAATGTAATTATGATATGGTTTTCCCCACGTGGAATGACAAGGTACGTAGCTTATTTATTTACTTTTTTTAATTTGTAAGAGCTTACAGTTGAGATCCTTTCATATTTCATTAAGACATTGGGTATTTTAGAGAGGCTTTGAAATTTGGAAGAGATTTTAGGTGTTTGAAAGAGACTGAACATTTCAAGTGTTTAGCATTTTAGCAGTGAGGCTGAACACATATTGAAACAGGATCTAGTGAGCATACATTCACAGTTACACAGATATATGGTATTGTGTAATATGGAAATTCTTTCGAGGTTGGGATTAGTCCAAATTCAAAAGCAATAACACTTCAATATCAAAATGAATGTTCTCATATAAATGGGATCCATAAAACTTGCACATAATCTTTGCCATCATTTATCTGGTTGTGTTTGAAACAGTTATGTTTTCACAAGTACCAACCCCCCAGAAAACCTTTCTATTGTAATTTTCGCTGGGGACTGGAGATCAGTATTGTGTAAAAATTAGAATGCTGAAGAAGGGAGTTTTATTGTTGAGACCAGTTTTCATCTTCTCCTTGAATATGTAGATGATCGATTTTTAATAGCCTGCAGCAATTTTTATTAATACAGTATATTAGGGCTTACAGAGTATGTCTTTTCTTCATACTCGTCATTTTTTCCTCACATGTGTCCTTGTGTGGACACCAAAGAAGAATGGAAAAAGAACACAGGATTTTAACACTCATAGCGCAAACTCTAAACACTGCAGCAATGATTGTGTCCAACACTTTTATTCCCCCACAACTGTCATGGGCCTAAGTCACCTAACATGGCTACTGGAGAAGGATTTCCTAAAGTTGTTTATGAATACAAAAGTTCTATGTCCATTTTTGCACAGTGGTACAGCTTGTATTTAACTTGTTTTTCTCACACAAGCAATTATGGACATTATCAATTTTGGTCATTCTCTCACACAGGAATAACATTGTTTTGAAATTGTCTGGATATGTATGTAATTCTTTGTCCATTTTTATGTTTTTATCCTGCCCATAATATTAGGAATAATGAGTGTATACAAAAAAATTGTTCTTCTAAAAGGATTAGAGTGTATGGAAGACTACCACTTTAGAATATTTAAGTCCTTACTAAGAAGAGATCTACACCTCTCTGAAAGCATGCAAAATGAGTATGACAGAATTATGATTGCTGACTTGATGGAGGATACATTCCCAAAAGATGCTGGACTCTGCAAGCTGATAGAATTTTGTCAAGAAAATAAACATCTTAAATGTCTTGCTGAATATCTTAAAGCAGAGGAAGCAAAAGGTAACAAGGGGAAGCTCCCTGGACACCCATCCCTCTCCCATCCTTCCCAAATGTCTAGCTCCCTGCAGTGATCAGAGTTGATATGTCCCTTTCCCATTGTGTGCCTGAGAAACTATGGGGATAGAATCTGTTCTGACGTCAGCAAGTTAACGATTTAAAAAATCCTTTCTTACCAAGAAACTTGATATATTTCTGGGTAGACATCTTTTGCTTTGGAGGAAACTGAACCAAAAAGCAGTTGTTGAGATAGATTAGAGTGTACCAAACATGATAGAAAAACAAGAAAATGATAGAGTAAAAATTGAAAAAAAAAACTCATTTAAAGCATTTAAATAGAGAAAATTTAATACTTGATTAATAATGCATACCCTCTAAACTATTCCTTTTCTGTAGGAAATGTGATTAATATTTAAGTAGATGCCCACATTTTAAAGGTGTGAAATAGTTTCTCTTTATAATGTCACTAGGTTTAAAAAAATATTGGAAATAAAGGGACATAACTCTGACCCAAGAATTTAGCATAAGGAAGCTCAGTCAAAAAGACCTGCAGATTAACTTACATAGAAAAAGTACTCTGAGTTACACCGGAAGATATATCACCAACATAGAAGTCAAAATCCAATATTACTACTTTGTTATATAAAATCATAATTCTTTCTCTTTTTTGATGACTTGTAATTATCTTCTTTAGATCATAACCTATTGGAATTATCATAAAAGTTTCATGCTTTTAAAATCAATCTGTGGGATAAGAGGGTTGGCAGACGGTTATACTGATATCAACAGAAGTTCCCAAGATGGAGGAGCTGATTCCATTACACCTGGGATGCACAAAAATCCCCTGAGGTGTGAATATATCTGACTTGGTACCACTGGTGGCCTTCTGTCTAGGTAGAGTCTCTGCAGCAGAAGAAAGAAAAAGCACAGACACAAATAGAGATAAAATAGTTCTTGTTATTTTTAAACAATATTTGATCACACTTTCCACCTGGAAATTGTGTTATTTACTGTTTTTTTTTCTTAAAACAAAACTATTTCCAGGTTTGTTGTGGCTCAACCCCAGCACACACTTTTAATCCAAGAGCTTTCTGCTTCAATATTGTAAACAGCATTAAATAAAGTCAACCAGAGATCAAGAGTCAAAGCAAGCAACCCGTTGACAGGAAGCATACATAGATTTTTAAGAAAAAAAAAATCAAGAGTAAGAGAGAGTTAGCATGGTGGTTGGAGAGATGCACAGGCTGTAGAAGTGAGGGAAATCGAGGATGAGAGGTTTTAGTTTGGGTTGATACAGGAAAAGGGGGACCATGGGATGCCAGTGGACTAGGAAGGTCAGCTGGATCCCTTCTCTGTTTCTGTGAGCTAGCAGGCTTTCACCTCAACATCTGGCTCCTGAGTCTCTATTGGTAAAATTGAATGGTTGAGGTTTTGTTAAAAATAACATGAATTCGTTGTCTTTCTGTAAAATCATTAATAAAAGTAGAATAAACTATCCATTTCAGTTTTGAAAACTGAAAGGAAAATAAATAATTCTTAATGAGCTTCAGCAATTTTCACTCATTTCCATGGATTTACTGTGATTTCTTTATCCGTATAGTTGAAAAACAAAAGAAAGGAAAGAACACAACTTCCGTGGGAGGAGAGCAAGGGGAGCCCAGCAGTGCCCATGGTCTTTGCTCCAATAATGCACCCTCTTCAGAGGTAAGATGACTGATTGCCCAACAATGTTTCCACTCAGGTACCACCCCTTTTTAATTCTTTAGGAATATGTAGGACTGTATCTATCTTGTCCAAGGCTCTGTGAGAACAAGGTTTAAAGTCGACAAATTCATCATGACCTCTCACTCCCTGTGTGTCATATTTTACCACATGCTCTAACCGGGGCAGTATGACCGCCCACCCAAGGATGCAAACAAAAAAATCACTATCTGGCTTTTTAATGACCACTTCATGAAATAGCAGTTAATTTGGGATGTAGCTCTTGAAAAGATTCATCCTAAATATGGGCTATGTATTTCTGGACCCAATTCTCTTCTGATACCACAAGGATAAATGAAATTAATAATAAATAATAAATAATAAATAAATGAGATTAATGAAATTTTTCTGCTCCTCTATGAGACACCGTTATATATCTTAGCTGGGGTTCCCATTACTCTGAAGAGATGTCATGACTATGGAAATTCTTATTATTTTTTAAAGACACATTTCTTTGGGGCTTGTTTACCTTCAAAACTTTAGTCCATTAATATCATAGTGGGAAGCACGGCAGTATGCAGGCAGACATTGTGCTGGAGAGCTAGCTGAGAGTTCTACATCTTCATAGGTAGCAGCAACAGAGAGTGACACTGGGCCTGGCTTGATCATCTGAAAGCTCAGTGACACACTTTCTCCAATAAAGTACACCTACCCCAACAAGGCCATACTTCCTAGTACTGACACTCCCTGGTGATGAAGCCTTCAAATATGTGAGTCTATGGGGGCCATTCTTACTCAACCCACCACATTATACAGTCCATCTTTTCAGAATGAGGTATGCTCAATGACAAAAAATAAAATTAGAACTCCATAATAAGCAAAAGATTCTTGTGGTTCTGAGAATTTTATGTGTGACCTTATACTAAAGCCATTACTACAGACTGGGGATAAAACTGTATAGAAAAGCACAATTTAGCGTGTACAAAGCTTGGGGTTCAATTTTCAGTGCATGGGAAAATCAATAAAGAAAAAACATTTTTCTTTCAGAAAAAGGAAAAACAAACTTCGGAAACTGAATGTGGCAAAAAAAGGAAGCTTAACCAAGAGCAGACTCAGCCTCTAGAACCTTCAGGAAGCAACACACAGAAAGATGAAGGTTGTCTCCAGACTCCCGAGAAGCCTGCAACACCATCCAGCAATTCCTCCAACAAGGTACCACTTTCCTCTTCCCAGTGCTTGCCCCTTCCCGAAGCTTATCACTGGACTCACTACAGCCTTGGAAAAATGTCTCACTGACCCCATACTACTAAGATTTCCCTCATGTTAGTAAATAGCTAATTATCTAATTATGTATCAGAGCCTCTGTGGTATTGAGAAGGTGAGTACTTATGAAATGATTTCAATGGCTGTCAACCAACTTTCTGCTTGCTTAGGGTTCAGAAGGAAGTATAGAAGAGACAGATAGAGATGAACACTGGAATATTTCAATCCCCAGTGCCTACTTTCTTCTCAGCCCTTTTCCCTTTGCTGGTGATCCAATTTCAGGGGTTATTCTCGTCATTCTGTGTTCCTCTTAGCATGTCTTCTTGATGCATGCTGTTTCCCTGCCTTGAAGTCTTTATCCCTGTCCAGCACTAACCAGTAGAACTGAAGCGGTCATTTTTGCTACGAGTCAGATTCAGACCCCTCCAGGCATACACTAAACTCTCCCAGATATTCCTCATCAAAGAGAACGGAATCTTGTTCCCAGTACAATGCCTTCTTAATATAATTGCAACAACCATAGCCTTGAAAGAACTAACCTCTTAATCATGTACTCTATTGTATATGTCGCCTATTCATCATGCATGTATTTTGAGATCATGACTGCAATTTACACAAATGTCCTTATTTTCTTGCATGGTACAATTGTACTGAACCCTTGATATGACCAACATTTTATCTTTTTAAATGATAGAGTCCTGTTACTTAGCATCGGAACTCCTTAGGCGCATCTAATTACCTGTGTTTGTAGATGATGACAGCAATACAATTGATATACACACAAGTCGAAAATAGGCTGCAGCTATTTTGCCTAGATTGGCATCAGGTTCACAGCAATTGTTGAATTTTAGAAGACTTTTATCTTGGATGATCAAAACCATAAAGTAAAACCAGCAAAAAGTGACCTGTAAAGTTTTACAAATGTATTTGCATATGAACTTCCCTTAGATTTTAAAGCAAAATTTATAGTCTTTAAAATTTTTGTAGTGATATTTCATTGTATTTTAATAAATAAAGTTGCCTGAAGTTCAGAGAGTAAAACAGCCACACTGATTATTCTTAAAGACCAGGCAGTGGTGACACATACCTTTAATCCCAGTAGCCACACTAGTTTGGGCAGTAGTGGTGCATGCCTTTAATCCCAGCACTGGAGAAGACTATAAAATAGGAGGAGACAGCTCTCTGACAGTCTCATTCTGAGATTCATGAAGGCAGGATCACCATTTCAGCTGAGGTAGGTAGAGGTAAGTGTCAGTGACTGTTTCTTTTTTCTGGCCTTCATGTTGATCCCCGGTGTCTGTCTCTGGGTTTTTATTAATCATGCTGCAGTTCTATACCGTTAAGAATATGAAAGTGTAGTGAATGCTCTAACAAGATCTGTTGCCTGAACTACAAGTAGTTCTCACATATGTAGAAGTTGTATTTAACTGGAGTCATGGCCATTTTAAAGACCTAAACAGAGGTTTCAATGATTCCTTATGGTCTTCAGGCATCTTAGTTACTCTGTCAACTGAGCTTCATCATAATTCAATAAATCCATCTAAGTGGATCAATTTTTAGCATACTTGTCACACAATTTTCATCACATCACCTGAAGGTATGTGGGTGTTTGCTCTCTGTGTGCACAATAAAGATCAAATATTTGATGGATTTGAAAGTCTCCATGAAGAAAAGTTTAGAAACAACAAATTTTACTACATGCTTAGTTTCCCATGAAATGATGAGAATTGAACCAGACCAAGAAATATTTGGCCAGTTTTGTAAGATACTTTGAACTAGTAATTCATCCCAGACCAGAGAAAATTCAATACCGGACTTTTAAGAGAAGCTGTAATATCTAATAGTAAGAGTGAAGGCTAGGTGTTAGAAGTATGTTCTAAACAATTCCGTCAGCCCAGGAGCAAGCTGGCAGGGTTAAAGTTCTCGTTACAGAAGAGAAAGTGAATAGAAGCACCTGGTCTCATTTTCTAAAAACCAGTAAACAGTATTAAAAGTATTTCAATCCTATTTTTCTTTAGAAACAGAAAAGCACAAACACCAAAAATCAGAGTACTCTGAAGATAGATGATTCCCAGAAAAAACACCAGCTTCTAGGATTGTCAGCAACCAGCAATGCCTCAGCTGCATGGGAAGGCCATACTCTTCAGGGGCTCTCAGCAATAGCTTCTAGCAGCCTCAACACTCCCCAGACATTTCCAGAAACATGTGAATCTTTAAAAAAGTCTCAAGGCTCTCCAGCACCACACTGCCAAAGTTTTCTAATATCTGCAGTATCAGACTCTAGCAACCATCTGAACTCTTCCGTGAGTGTCCAAACTTCTTATGTACCTTCATCAACAGTATCCAGTAATGTCTGTGTCCCTAGTGTGTCTTCAGAAACGGTGTCCAGTTCTCTCAATTCTCCTCAGATATCTCCAGTATCAGGGTCCATCAGTGCCCAGAACCTTCACCTACCTACAACATCAGCATTCCATAGCATACAGACTCTTCACAATCCTCAAACAGGATCTGGAAGTGCCCAAAGCCCTAGAGTACCTGCAACATTGAAAAGCAAAGCCCAGGGCACAAAGAAGCCTCCAGCAACAGGATCCAGCAGTGTTCAGGTGCTCCACACTCTTCCAGGAGCAGTGCCCAGAAATGTCAGCACCACTCAGGTGCCTCAAAGAACAACAGGTAGAAGCCTTCAGACTCTTAACCCTGCTAGGGTAAATGTAGCTAGGAATGCTCAGGTCCCAGGTCCTTTAGCAACAGTACCTGTTTATGTCCTGACTTCTTTGCCATCTCCAGCAACTGCATCTAGTAGTCTCCAGGTACTTCCACTAACAACATCCAACAGTCTTCCGGATGGGGTGCCTAGACCAATAGTGACAAGTAGAGTCCAGACCACTCAAATGCATCCAGCAGCAGCATCCAGCTTCATCCAGGCTCCTCATGCTCCTCCACTGACAATGCCCGGAAGTGTGTGCCCCACTCAAGGACATCAAGGAGTAGCATCCAGTACTGCTCAGGCTCTTCCCTGTCCTAAAGTAGAAGCACCTAGGTGTGCCCTGACTCCCCAGATGCCTTCAGCAACAACATCTGAAAGTCTCCCAGCTCCACCAACAACATCCAAAAGTCTCCCAGTTCCAATGGTGTCTCCAGCAACTACCAGCAGCAGTTCATGCGAGGTAATGGCTTCCTACTCTCACAGTATAATGACAAAGATTATCACATGCTTTAAATAATTCTTTATTAATCTATATGGACACATAATCTTTTACTTAAATTATCACTATTTTTATTGTGTATAGTTACTTACCCTTCCCTACATTCAATTTTAGAATACGTTGTATATTCTACTCCATTAAGAAAATGTCTGACTCAATGATCACCTGATCATGCCTACTCTGTAAAGAGTATGCTGAGTCAGGTGCGTATTTAATTTTGCACATTATACTTTTTATTCAAGGTATTGTTTTCAGATTGTGAATCGCTGCTGCAATTATATTTGAAATGTACTTCCTGATATTAGAACACATCAGTTGGTAATCAGAGTTAAGCCCCATCACCCACAGAGTGAAGTCTGCATGTTTCCAAGTCAAAGGTCAGAGAGTGCTTCAGTTATAGCTGCCTCCCTGTGCTGGTACCCAGGTTGGCCTTGACTGTCCTCGCGCTTCCTCTTCCAGTTCTACTCTGTTGCCTCCATTTCAAAGTGCTCTCCTTATGCTTAGATATGGAGGAGGATACTGAGAAGGTAGGTGATCAAAGTAAAATGACCTCATGAATATTTTCAGGTCCCAGGATTTTCCTCCATGTCTGTATAGAAAAAGAAGGGGTACTAGCCTGAATCCTTTCTGAGTATAAATATTTCAGGGTATCTTCCTAGACTGCCTACCTATCCCTATTACAAGAGAGCTCTAATATTTAGTCCAGGTTTTGTAATCAAACATTAGCAAATGTTTCTAGAATAACAACTTAACTAGAGCTTGGAGCCTTTGTGTTCAGTCCCCACAAACATAAGTATAAACTCTTAACCTACCAAGTAATGTTTATATTAACTAGAATAAGTAGATAATAATTCAGGTAAATATCCATTTTTCACTATATCTAGATTATAGTATGGCAATCATTGTTTAGATGTTCTCCACTGTACTCAGTGGAACTGTGCCTTATGCTCTGTCTGAATTACACATGGTTATATTGTGTGTGTTTTATATAGACACCAAGGAGAAGAAACATACCCAAGGAACCATCTAAGGAAGAAGGTTACCATCGAGATCCCAAAGAAGTGATGGTTTTGAAAGTAACAGAACCATTTACTTATGATTTGATTGATGACAAAAGGATGTTCCATGCCACAGTAGTGACTGAGAATGAATTCTACAGAGTGAAGATTTTTGATCCAGTTCTAATGAACAAGTTCATTCCAAATAAGATCATTGCCATATCAAATTATTTTGGCTCAAATGGGTTTCTGGAAATATACGAAACTTCCTGTGTGTCTGATGTAGACAAGAACAGAAAAATGGATATCTCAAAAACACTGAGGAAAAGAGCCAATGCGACTCCTAAAATAAGGGATCTTTTCTCACAGGCACAGGGGACATATGTGAGTGGAGAGTTTGTGGTATATAAGGTAAGCCATTGCGGTACTTGGGAAATTTATTTTGCAGTCTGGGATTTTAAGTTTTAACTTGTCACTGGTATTTGTTCAACTTATTTAACACAGGAAGTAATTGCTCCTCATGTCAGAAAGAGATGAGTATGGTTTCCTCTTTTGGGGATTGGGAGTCTCTTATTCTTCTCCACAAGGTAAAACCTTGAAAAATCTTTAGAAATCGATTCATCAATAACTTTGGCATTTTCCTGGCTATGACAATCAATTATGTCCATCTTATTCCTAGACAACGTTCAGTTTATGGAACTTTTTTTTTAGATTCTATTCCTTTGATAGCTTCCATACCCATATTATTGGCAACTCAGTTGCCAGAACAGCCAAACTCAAAGCCTGCATACAGTTTGAGATGATGAGAATAAAAAACAAGAGACTATTCTGCTCCAGATTGAAGCCATGACCAACAAGCCAAGATTATTCCTTTACTGTGTTCTCATTATAGTATTCTTTACATTGTATCAAGCTCTTTTGATAGGGTGACTAATATTTTAAATAATGAAAGGAAGAGGAGTTTAACAGTCTAGTTTAATTTCACAGTTTATGACTGGGCACAATGGAAGTGAGGAAATCCTAGGAAATCTAAGACTTTCTGGTGTTTCTTTGAGTGCCGATGCACCAATTCATTAGTATTCTTGTTAAGTGTATGATTTCATAACTCATTGTTTATGAATCAGTCATGGCTTTTACTTTTATCTACGCTGTCTTTGACTGTGCTGGTGAATTTGGTTACACAATTAATAAGTAAACTAAGTGGAACACAAACTTAAATGCCAGAACTAAAAGCTGTAGATTCAACCTATGAAGGGTTAGGAAGGAGTAGAGTGAATGATGTGTGCACTGAGAAGATGTGATCCATTTAAAAGGAGTGTGTGTGTGTGTGTGTGTGTGTGTGTGTGTGGTGAGTGAGTGTATCAGACTTTCTGTCTTACTGTTAGTCCCTATTTGCATGTCTGTGTATTTGTTTCTCATACAATTTCTTATTTCTGTTAGTGTGTTCTTTTTGTTTCATTCTTGGTTTAATTCTTTATTCACCTGTTTGTTATCTTAAGAGAGAGAGAAAGAAGCTGTGGCGTTGGAAAGGTAGGGAAGTGAAGATAATCTAGGAGGAGTAGGGAAGGAAAATTATGATCAGATTATGTTTCATTAAAATAAGTTTATCTTCCATAAAAATTAAAATACATTAAATGAAAAGGAGTTAGAGTAGTGTTTCTCAAACTGACAATGAGCCATAAGTAGCCTTTCTTCTCAGGACTCCTGGAGATACCTAAGAAACCTGCAATGGTAATTAAATGGTTATTGCTGTTTATTTTTGTTTTTATTTTTTGTTCCTTAAGAAATCTCAGATACTCTTATATGTTACCATAGTACTTAGAAATATACTCATTTTTTCTAAAAACACCCAACAGAAGAAATCATCAATTAGGTGACACATAAGAGTGGCTTCCAAGGGCTGCAGTGATGACTCAATCATTAAGGCTAGGCCTACAAGGCTTCAAGAGGGAGTTCAAAGAAAAGATTTGTTCACTTAAACACCTTAAACTTTCTTGTTCCTGATAACATTTTTTTCAGTTATTTATTTTGTCCCTGAAGAATGGGAAGAAACACAAAAGTTGTTGTTTTTTTTTTTTTTTTTTTTTTTTTGTGCCGTGACTCGGATTCGAACCAAAACACAAAAGCTTTTAAAGTATTGTGTTAAGTCAGGAGAGAAGCTTCACAAATGAGTTCTCTCTTTCTACCATGAGACCTGCTCATTGAGCCCAGGTAATCAGGCTTGCCAGCAAGCCCCCTTCCCCACTGAGCCATCTCACTGGCCCTTGTGCCTGTGATTCTAAACCTAAGAGCCATCCTTGCCTTGGCAGGGATAGGTTTATGCTGACACTCTATATTCCTCATAGATGTGACAAGCTTTGACACATTTCCTAAAAGATGAATGCTAACTTGCTTTTCAGAAAACTGAGAGGGATCCCATCATTTACTATGGAATTGAAGATGATACAGGGAAAATGGAAGTGGTGGTCTGTGGAAGACTGACCAATATAAAGTGTGAGCCAGGCCAAAAACTTCGACTCGTCTGTTTTGAATTGTCCTCAAGCAAAGATAAATGGCAGCTGAAGTCTGTAAGACACAGTTACATGCAGGTGTGTGCTCTAGAATTTAATATTATTAAAAATCATCCATATATATGATTTCATACATACATATATATTGTGTACTTGACTGTTGGCATTACATAGACAATCCAACATGAGAATAAAAACTAACTTTTCACATTTAATAATAAAATTCCTTTCAGTATCTTTTAAGTAAATTTTTCTAAATCATAATAAAGAAATAAATTCAAAAGTTGTTATAAGTTTAGCTAAATGACAAAAAAGTATCTCCTTTATCAAAGCAGAGAGATAATTTGAGAAAACTCAGGTTAATTAAGATGTTTGTTTCATATTCTGACTCTTTGATTTTTCAAATTTAGCAAAGACTAAAACATGAAGAGCCTTGGAGCCTTCATGTATAATATTCAAATACTGTCTGTTGCAGAGCATGATGTACAGAAATCATAAGTTCCCAAGGATGCCCTGGGCTAATAAGACCACAATGTGCTAAAAGCCACAATCCTTGTTATACTTACACATTGAGTGGGATTCATTCCACACTTTAAAAAAGGCCACTATAACCACGTGAACAGAAGAAATAGAAGGGATCATATGTTCGTTCAAATAAAAACACTCTTACAACACCATGGTTCCCAGACCACCAGCCAAAGTTTCAAACATTCCCCCATGGCAGTTGCAACAGCAAAGTCCTTTCTCCCTCCTCCCAACCTGCCTGTTTAATGAGACTCTGCAACTCAATCTATACCTAAGGAATGATAGCTCTTTCCTCTCTTCTGGAGCTCTGTGTCATAACCGTGCCTTCCAGCTGTGTGCTCAAGTCTGTAGGAGTGACTAGCTATTCTCATAGTCCCAAGAAGGGAAGAAAGCTGACTTCAAGGACAGAGTGACATTTAAGGAGATAGACCAGTGAGAAATTGAATGTGACCCATAGGGACACGTCAGTATGAATATAGAGAGTGTTTGGAGCCATTTGAATTTCACTTGATCTGACCTCATCATCTTCTTTTTTTAAGGTCGTCAATGTTGGAAAGAAAGTCACTCAAGCCTGATTCAGATCAGAAAACCTGGATGCCAAGGATACTGTTTATGGAGATAAGATACAAGTCCAGAAAATACATGTATACATGAACTGTTGAAATACCAAACTTTGAAATCCAGCTTCTTTTGTTTTGATTTTTCAAGACAGGATTTTTCTGTTTAGTCATTGTTGTCCTGGAAATCACTTTGCAGACCATTCTGGCCATGAACTCAGAGATCTACCTGCCTCAGCCTCCTGAGTTCCAGGATTAAAGGCCTGGACCACCACCACCAGACCTGCCCTTAATTCTAGGAAATATTGGTTTCTTTTATTGATTATACACATTTAATGTTTTAAGTTCTATGTTTTCTATCAATATCTTTATACTTATTAATTTATAAGTTTTACATATAAAACTTAAAAATAAAACCACATTTTGATAAAGAAATTATTCCTTGGGAGTATCTTTTAGCCATTTGAGTGTTGCTATGAAATTAAAAGTATAGAATACAAGCTTCATATGTGATATTAAAGACCAAGCATGCCAAAGAACAAGTAGTCTATGTTCACCCCAGAAAACTCAAGGCATTAATAAAAGACACAGGAGAAGGTTGAATTCAGCCTTAAATTCAGACTCTACTTGTTTGATAATCACGGTTACACTTTCCAGTCAGAGATCATTATCTGCATCTCCTGTGTACACACATTCTTCTATCAATATATCTGAAGACTTTTGACCACATGGGCAGCCACATACATCAGATATGTGTGTGTGTTTGTGTGTGTGTGTCTGTGTTGGAAACAATGAAAATGATTGCTGCCCTTAGAAATGCCTTCATGAATTATTTATATTCAAATATTTCACAAAATCTTTTTGATACCAAGAAAGAGGATCTGATCCAGACTAGTTCAAGTGCATGTACAACAAGAAAAACTGTATTCTCAAAGGGAACTTTTATGATGAATATCATGTTGACCATCTTCCTCCTATGTATAATTGTGTGTATATAATCACATAAAATACTGTGTTGAAAGGACCTGCACAGGAAGTAAATGCCTACCTAATCTAAGCCTCTCAGTTGAAATGAAGATACACCCATGTCACACCTCACAGCACCCAAACTCCTTCTCCTGAACTCCATGAAAGTGGCTCCAAACAAAAGCTGGGGCCCTTGAGCACCTTTCCTCATGTGATCACTGTTGCTCTTCACACATATTCCTGTCTACTCTTTACGGCCACTGTGCTTTGAGAAAAATTTCAAGTCTTCTTTAAAACCTATGTGAGCCTTTACCCCAAATCTTTGAATGAAAGGGTATTGGAAACACTTGGCTTAGACTCTGACCACCCTATATAAAATGACAAAGAAACAGGAAAAATCACACCAAATGCTGAATGTTAGGTCTTGGGTTCCCGAGCTTGCAGATTTGTGAATATTACATTTATCTCCATATACAACACTTTCTCTGTAGTGTCCTGACACACCAAAGAACAGACTCAGAGAGAAGAAAATGATGACTTTCCATGATAGTAAGGGACAGGGAATTGTATCTTATACAGACCTAAAGTTTCAATTTGTATAATCCACAAATGCTATGCAACAAAGATAAGGGTAACAGTAAAAAATCACCTATACAAAGTAGCCTGGAACTGCTCTTTGACTGTTTTGTATGAAAATTTTCCTCAGGAGGTGTACACAAGTATCTACTCACTCACTCCAGGTCAAAGTTAAGATACAAATAAGTTCAATTTGTTAAACCATAGGATTTATTTTTTATTGTGTTAATTATAGGAATATTGATAAGGATTTACTTACAGAAGCAGAAATAACTCAAAGATAGCTGTGCCACTAGTTCATCCCTCATCAGCTCAGAATAGCCAGAAATCTGGAGCACCCTTGACAGTCTGTAGACAGTACAATGCTTTGGAGAGTGTCCTTTTCAGGTAGTTCAGGTCGTCCGAGGACTTCTTCACAACTTGGTTAGTCCCTAACTTTTCCAGGCACATTACCTTGTCTGAGCATGCCTAGTAACATTCTGGATATTCTTGAGGAAGGAGGAGAGAATTATATCTGGTTTCTGGGACTTCTGAAACCTCTAAGTTGTTTACTTCTTGACCTTAATGATTTTGTTTGCAGGATGTGAGTGTCCACTTACTATTAAAATATCCTGCTATCCTGCATCCTTTTGTTAACTCCCTGTCTTTTACCACTCTTTCCTTATGGTGAAAGATTTTGATCTTGGAGGAAACTAAAGACTTCCCAATGTTTATAGAAAGAAACATTTTCTCTGTTACTTGAACTTAATGCCACTTCAAGAATACAGAAAGAACCGTGACACTGTTATTAGTTACTTGCATTAGTTTTGTACAAAAGAGAAATTAGAACACCTGGTACAATGTGGCACCAGTGTCGCAGTGGTAATTGGCAGCTTTCTGATTGTATTTGAGGCCTGGTACACAAGAAAAAACTGAAACTTAGCATTATACACCTCGTCAAAACCTCTCACCTGGAGGCCAGCAGACCCTAGGGAGAAACCCTATAAGTTATTGTCAATTTTTCCTTAAAATATCCTTATTTATATCCACAGGTCAGTGCTACTCATAGGCTTGGTCAGAGAAGCATCATTTTGCAGGAAGATGTTATTAATTCCCGAGATGTAGATATAAGAATTGCAGGGGCCAAAAGTGACTCCATTTTTCTCTCAACTCATGTACATAGAGTTATAGCTTGTCAAGGCCAAATAACAAAATATTTTGCTAAGGTTTTCTTATTAAATGTGTTGAATATTAAGGAGATTATTATGACTGTTTGTCCCTTGTATCATTGGTAAGGAAGTCTTTTGCACTCATCTTTTGCTTGGGGTTTATAAGGACTGTGATTAATAAACTCGGAACTTTTTTCTGTATTCACTGTGAAGCCTCCCAAATCCATCTTTTGTCTTTTGTCTCTTTCTTTGTCAATCCTCACCCTACTCAGGCACATTCGAACAGGTAGGCTGGACTGGACAAGAAACAAGCACGGGGACTGTGCATTTTGTACCCTAATTATCAGGTATGGGCTCTCCTATTTAGTTGTAACTTCCTTGGACCAAAGACTCCCAGTCATGCAGCCAGTCAGACAACTGTTTAGAACAAGGTACAGATACCCTGAGAAAACTATGCAGTTTTAGCTCATGGCTTCTCTCTCAAAGATGCAGCATCAGTGATGTTTTCCAAATACTTTGTATCAGACTTTGCTTCTTCTGCTATAACCTTGAAGAATCTACCTGATCTGGAAATGCTTTCCATTTAGGCTAGAGCCAGAGTACTTCCCCAATACCTAATAGAAAGACTCCTGTGGTTAGTGAAAATAGGAAATTTCACTTGTATGTGAAGCACTCTGTATCTTGTCCTCAGAAATCCTTCTCTGTTATCAGCAAACAGCTCAGCATCACTGTGTGGGATGGAAGAAACTGTCCTCTGGAAACCATTACAGAAGTTCAAGATTAGTCCTATAAGGACTCCTCTACCCACTTTTGGATTATTGGCAGTGAAAGCCGGGCTGGTAACATGAAAAAAGAATCAGCCCTGTTCAGTCATTCCTCCTGGCCCAGCTTCATCCCTTTGTGATTCTTCAAAATACATAGAACACTCTTCTCTATTTCCCACAGACCTCTGAGTCAATGGGACCCTTATTGTCCACATGATTACTTGTGCCCTCCTTTGTCTCCTCCATTTGGTTTCTCCAGCATACTCTTAGAGCATCTGCTGCCTTCTTACTTCAGCCCCTCCACATAAGCCACTGATGTCCATGGCCATAGCCACGGTAACTGTGGTTGTTCCTCTACAGCTCTTCCTAGAGCTGGACTCTAACTCCTTCTTATCAGACTTATGGAGCCAGCCCTTCTCTTTGAACCTTCCAGTGTTTTCGAACCTGTAGGTTAAAACCCCTTTAGGCACACCACTAATTAAGGTAATCTTTTTATCTAACAATGCTTTGTTAAAATACAGGTTAATAAAATTAATAAAATCAATCAAACATTAGTAGATGAAATTAATGTTCTAAATTAGACCATTCTTTTTTGATAACTCAAAATCATAAAATTTAGACTCACTTAACCATATATATGCTATATAACACAACAGGGAAGTCCAGCAGCCAGAACTACTCATAGGTTATAAATAGAATTTTTCAGAGTGAGGAGATCATAGAAAATTTTCTTATCTATAAAAGAGACACATATATGATCTGAGGGTCACACTCTTTATTCTTCTTAAACTCTAATTCTCTTTATTCACTTTATTCTAATCTTCCCCGATTCTCCATAGCTTATATGCACATTTAACAGCAATTTTTTGTAATAAAAAATGTTACATAGGCTCCATCTGAGGGGACTGAGTAACCATGGCAACACCCAGCCTCGAGGTCCCTAGTATACAAGCTGTGACCTGAGGCCAATGGGTACAGTGCTTGGTGAAAAAGGCTGCTGATGGATATTTGCAAGGTATAGGTCTTTATCAGCCAGACTTTGAGTAAGGGAAGTATTAGCATAGTATTTTAATTTGTTTTGTTTTAATAATCTTGGTTATATATCTGTGACTCTGTCCTTGTGTATACCTGTAAAGGTTTTAACTTATGGTCCATTTATAGAGACATTCAGTCTAGTTTGAATTTGCTCTGTGGTTATAAATGAACTAACTATGTGTAGCTTGACTTAGACTAGGGAGAAATTGTTATTTTCTTATGTTAGTCTAAGTTAAAGGAGTAAAACAGGGTTCTAAGTGTCTTACAATCCTTGTGGAACAAGAGATCTAATTATGAAGTATATTTCAGCATATTTTTATAGATACCAAAGTTATAGAACTTAATGAGAAGTTGTCTTCCAGACCATCCATAGATATATGTGCCCATAACACTGAGATATAATCATTAGACTACATATATACATCACATGAGATTACATATTACAGTGTAGGTATTGGGAAGATACCATAGCCGTTTCTGAACATGGAAACAACTCAGTCTTGCTATCTGAGGAAATCTAAAGCTAAGAACATTGGGAGGAGGCCTTATTTTTGCAACCCTCCTCTCCCAGGAATAAAGGAATGCAAGACATTCAAAGTTGCTCAACTTGAAATGAAGTGAAAACTTGGACCAGTGTCATTCTTCCCATCTTTAAAAATACTTCATGTTCTTGGCAGTTGAAAGATTGCAACACTCCTGTCCAATATGAGAGATTTATCTTCTTACTCAAATGAAACCAGCCCTGCTTCTTGCCTTGCAGATGAACTGGGATCTGGACACTGCTGAAGAACTTTCTGAGAAGGTGAGACCTGCCCCTGCTATGTAGAGTTGAGAGCTCTGTGGAACTCACAATGGCATGGGGAATATCAGTGCTGCTTCCCTCAGAAGAGAGTAGATAGAGCAGGGCTTGTGCCCGCTGCTTTCAGGGCAATGAATCCACAGCAGCTAGATTCTAATGCTTCACTAAAGAAGATGGCAGACATATTATTTCACCCTTAGCAAGGTTGGAGTCAACAAAAATACATCTTGATCACTGCAGATAGTAAAATAACTTTTTAAGATTTAAGTTTAGCATAGGGAAATATTTGGTCTTATTTTTGCTATAAAAATGTTGAAGGAACTCGGGAGGCAGAGGCAGGAGGATCTCTGTGAGTTCGAGGCCAGCCTGGTCTACAACAGCTAGTTCCAGGACAGGCACCAAAAACTTCAGAGAAACCCTGTATCGAAAATAAAAAAAAATAAATAAAAATAAAAATAAAATTTTGAAGGAAATAATGTGACGATAAAGGCCGTGGGATTGTAAAAGCAGTTTATATTATTTGAAGAATAGTTATAATAGAATCACCTTCATAAAAGTCAGTCAAATAAATTAAATGAATTTTTTTAAAATCAGAATCTGTTGAATGAGATCAGAGATTCCAATGTGATAGACACATAAGAAAATGATAAAGTAAAACTAAAAACTTAACTGAACCAGAATGAATTACATACATATGGGAAGTTATCAAATAAAAAATTAGTGCTATGGACTGAAGAGTTGGTTCAGTTCTAAGAACATTTGTTGTTCCTTCAAAGGACTCAGGTTTGATTTCCAGCACCCACATCAAGTTTCACCTCCTCCTTAGGAACCAGGCATACATGTGGTGCACAGACATGCACGCAGGCAAAGCATTCACACACACACACACACAATACAAAAAATAAAACCTAAAAATAAAATCCAAAGGCAGAAAATGATAGGAAAAGCAAAATAAAATAAGTTAATGCTATGTGAAATATTTTAAAATAAAATTAATTTAGAGAAAAGTTCACTGAAAATTGTTTAAATAAGTTAACACTTGTGCTTAATTAATATGGTCACTCCATTTTCAATATTCATATTGGCAACAAATGTGTGACAATATTTATTAATAATAAGTAAATCTGTATCTCAGAGATATGACCAAACTCCCTTTATAAAGTCAGTGGATACAAAAGCCATGATAATATTCAGCCCAGTGGTACACACCTGTAATGCCTATGCTCAGGAGGGTAGAGCCAGGAAGGTCCCATTTGAAACCAGCCTGGTCTACAAAGACCCTGGACCAAAAAGCAAAATGACAAAAACAAAAAAGACAAGAAGTTAAAGTTGAATATCATCACTTGGGCACAGTGCAAATTAAATCATAGTTTCATTCTCTTTTGTTATAATTTGGAATGGTCTTCTGCAGAAAATGGCATACCATTATTATCATATAAACTTTAGAATCATAAATGCAGAACGTACAAAAGAGGTTCAGAGAAAGGCTTGATGAGTGTCCATAGAAATCCCCAGGATAGGAAGACTGTACACAGCGGCTGGGAAAGGCAGAGAAACCCCTGAGCGCTGTGCTTGTCCCTGGTTTGGTAACTTTATCCACCTTGTGGTTGTTATGTTGGACTTCTGCAGCAGAGGTAGGCAAGTACCCTGAGACAGGAGCAGGAGATGAGACGGGGCAGTAGGTCCAATGTCTGCTCTTGTAATAACAGCTTCCTGGTTCTCTGTGCTTTCTTTACTGTTTTAGTTCAAAGGACAAAGGAAAAAAAAAAAAAAAAAAACTACATCGGCCAAAAAAAAAAAAAAAAAAAGCCAGCTGAAGCCAGTACTTCCCAACCTATGTCCACCATGAATGAAGGGCTGGAACCAGGATTAACCACAGAGACCCTGTCATCACAGGTAAAGTGGTCAAGCTCTCAAGGAAAAATTTCTACTCTGGTTCTTCCTTTCCCTTTTGTCCTTTTTGAGAAAAATTAGTGCCTTTCCTAGTCTAAGAAACTAGTGAAAACGGGGTTTAGTGTCAGCAGATTGGTAGTTTCTGGTTATCTCTTCTGTTTTAAAACTGCCTCAGTTTAATGTAATTCCCAGTGATGGAAATACAAAATGACTGCATGTTTTAAGAGTACTTACTGAAATGATAATCAGATAAATAACATGGCTTTCCAAAGCTGGTTAAAAGATTTCAGTCTAAACTGGGCCTGGTCTACATAGTGAGTTCCAAGCTACCCAAGGCTACACAGTGAGACCCTGTCTTTAAATAAACAAATAAACATAAAAGGCTCTAAACTGGGGACTTTCTAAAGTAGGCCTATTGCTCTTCTATCACCACAGTATAAACAGACTGACCTAAATGAATGATTCTGCTCCTGCCTATGGTGACCCTGTGCTCACCTCTGGCCATCTTTTAAGAGGGTTGAATCCCAAGAACATAAGTATAATTAGAATACAATAAGAAAATGTGAGCTTTCTTGCTATTAAAAATACTATTATCTAATATTTAAAAACGATACTTATGGTTGGGGATGAAGCATGAAAGTGCAGGGCCCTGAGTTCATCTACAACAAACAGAAACGAAAACTCAACATTACCAAGAGAAAACGACAAACATCAATCTTTCAGAAAAAGGGGCACAGGCTCAGGACACCTGGAGGCTCCAAGAAAATGAAGCTTGCCCAGGAGAAGCAGCAGACTGTGAGACTTTCAGCCACTAACACCCCGAAATAGGAGGACTGTCACCGGACTCCTTGCAAGACCCCACCAATCCCCAGAAGATCCTCAGAGAAGGTCCCGCCATCCTCTCCCCAATGCTGGTGCTGCCCCAAAGCATATCACCAGAATAACCATAACCTTTGAAAAGCTCCTCACTGATCCCTTTTTCTACCCACTTCAACGTATAATTAAATCGGTCATTAAGTTATCAAGTGCATGTATCAAGATCTCAGTGTAGAGTAGAATATTTGCTATTAAGAAAGGATGCATTTAGGTTGGTTTCTGACCTCACCAGTATTCTTTCTTGTTTCAGCCCCGAGTGGGGAAGCTGGGATAGACAGGCAGAGATGGACACAAGAGCATGTCCATCCCTACTCTCCAGTTTCTTCTAATCCCTTTTTCTGTTGCTTGTAAATTTAGCTCCACTGTTCTATACACATTCCAGGAGCTGCTTTGACACATGTTTTTCCCCTGTTTTCAAATTCATCACTCCTATCTCTTCAGTAACCAATCAACCAATCAACACTGAGGTGCCAGGCTAGCTGATCCTCACACTGTTCCTCACTGAAACACCCTTCTGAGAAGAGCAGACAAGATTCTACTCTTTTATCATAACATTTACCTTATTGTATTTAATTCAGGGTTAGCTTTATTCCTGTTAAACAGTAAGAGCAAATGAAAAGTGGCCTGCCCCAGGTGAGAAGACACAGGTAGATGAGCCACGTCACACCTACAGCGACCAACTCCTGTCATAACCCCACCTTTTTATTCCTTTTTATTTCACCTTTGACTGTGTACTGATATGATACGTGTGGTTATCTGTAACCTGCAGCTTTGAAGCCATTCACTGGGGTGGTGAGCAAGAGAAAGCTTGTACAACTCCACAGAAGGGGCATCAGAGTAAAAACTAAATCACTGTTATCTAATGTGACTTCTAACTCAAAACCTGAGCTGCACTCTTACCCAGACTGTCCTCACCATCAGTAGTATAACAGGGGATGAACTCTGAAGACAGAGTGCCTACAAAAAATGACATTTCAATTTAATTTTCCCATGGATGTGATTGGTGATATTAGTTTATGATTCTACATTCTTTCTAACAATCTCTAATAAAAGGTCAAAGAAATATTTCTGCTATTGCTGTAGATTTATGGTACAAGAGAACATATATCTAGAAACAATTTGTCTATTAGTTTGATTAGAATGAGAAAGTTTTGGTAAACTATAACCATAATATCCTAGAAATATTCTTTATAAGAACAAAACAAACAGATAAAAACTAGAAGTTGTATATGATAGAGCTTTCTGAAGTCAGTGCATAACACACACAGACCTCATTCTTTAGCCCTAGACATGAAAGTGTCCTCTGAACTTTAATTGATGACAGGACAGTGTGTGTGTGTGTGTGTGTGTGTGTGTGTGTGTGTTTAGTTCATGAAACTAGAAAGCGGAACATGAGAGAGGAGGAAGAGATCTCAAGGAAGGGGAGACCTAGAGATGTACACATGTTAAGAAAGCAGAAGTGAGAAGTTTGAGGGATAAAGGGAGTCAGCCAGAGAAATTCAGGAAGAGGGAGAAGGTAGTGGGGAAAGGACCAGGTGAAAGAGAGCAGTGTAATGACATAAACATGTGAAAATGCCAAATGATGCCCATGACTGTGAAATGACATGAGAACACAATTCTAATAAATAAGTGCAGACTGAGGTTTGTATTCCTAGGGTAGCTGGAGCATAGATGGTGTGAGCATCTGAGGATGTGCTGCCATCCAGAGAAAAAATGGAGAATAAAGATTCTCTACAAAAAGATAGAAAGGAAAAAGATATATTGTTTTCTGTGGCTGGACTATCCAGAAATAAGGTATTTAAGTCCTTTTTCGTTCATAAAAGGAAGAATTCAAGTAAAAATTCAAGTGATACTGTAAAAAAGAAGTAATTTGAGTTAATGACTGAGTTTTTTACCTTATCAGAAACCAGCACAAACCGCTCTGAGGCTCCAGCACACCCTTCCAGCTATCCCCTCATCAAAAGCAACACCTTCCTGTTCCCACTAAGATGCCTTCTTAATATAATTACAATAATCATAATCTTGAACAAAAGTCTTATCATCCATTGGTTAATTAATATGATGATTAATCAGATATATTTTTAATACCCAGGTCACAATTTGCAAAGTATGGTTATCTTAATGTCTGATAACCATATATCATCAGGACTCTCTAGGTGACCAATGTGCAATTATTTTTAACAATTACAGTAACATTATTTGAAATAAGCAGCACTCGACATATCCAACTACTTGTGCTCCTAATATAATTATAAACATGCATAATCCTTGATGAAATTTTAGTTTGGATGACAGCAGTGTGGTGAAGCTATTTCCTAAGTTTTGTATTTTATCAGACTTGAACCACAAGGGACCATCAATATACAAAAATAAACCAGAAATGACAGACATCACAATTATTTGCAAGTGCTTTTGAGTTTTTGAGTAACTTACCTGTTACTTTTGCTTTCTTTTGTCTTTTTTGTTTTGTTTTGTTTTGCTTTTTTTTGTTTTTTGGGGGGGGGTTTTATTGAAAAAAAAAATTCCTGCTTCCTCCCAGCCTCCCATTTCCCTCCCCCTCCTCCCGCCCCTCTCCCCCTCACCCCACTCCTCTCCCCCTCCCTCTTCAGTCTGAAGAGCAGTCAAAGTTCCCTGCCCTGTGGAAAGTCCAGGGTCTTCTCCCCTCCATCCAGGTCTAGGAAGGTGAACATCCAAACTGGCTAGACTCGCACAAAGCCAGAACATGAAGTAGGAACAAAACCCCATGCCATTGTCCTTGGCTTCTCATCAGCCCTCATTGTTCGCCATATTCAGAGAGTCCAGTTTTATCCCATGCTTTTTCAGTCACAGTCCAGCTGGCCTTGGTTTTGAGACAGGGTTTCTCTGTGTAGCTTTGGAGCCTATCTTGACACTCACTTTTTAGACCAGACTGGCCTCAAACTCACAGAGATCCACCTGCCTCTGGCTCCCAAATGCTGGTATTAAGGCATGTGCCACCACCACCTAACTCACCTGTTACTTCTGGAGCAGAATTAAGAATCTCATTGGCTTTGTGGGAGCCTAGGCAGTTTGGATGCTCACCTTACTAGACCTGGATGGAGGTGGGTGGTCCTTGGACTTCCCACAGGGCAGGGAACCCTGATTGCTCTTTGGGCTGACGAGGGCGGGGGACTTGATTGGGGGAGGGGGAGAGAAAAAGGAGGCAGTGGTGGGGAAGAGACAGAAATCTTTAATTAATTAATAAAGAAATAAATAAATTAAAAAAAAGAATCTCAAAATTTTAACCTCTTGGAAGTTTAGAAAAGCATATTTAAAATTCCTAAATAGATTTATCACCTTATATACAAATGTTTCCTGTGTATGCAGTAGTTTTATTTAACCATAATTAAAACATGACAATTTAAAAGACTTGAGTCTCGTCAGATGTGTGAGTGAGTCTTGACTGGGTTTTGTGAATGCTACTCGGGAACTCTACTAATTGATCTACATCCCTATTCCATGGCACTCTGACTGTACAGTCCATTCTTTCAGGGCACCTTTAACTTACCCTTCTGCCATTCCCAGGCTCTTCCAGTGCCTCTAGAATCTTCCCGTTGTCTCCAGGGTTCTCAAGTGCTTCCAGCACCACCATACAGGGTGATGATTTACTGGATGATATATATTCTTTTATTTACCTAAATCACCAATTTTTATTAAATATATATTTTGAGATCATGCCCTAAGTTCATTTTAATACTCATGTACTAAAATCTATGATTCATTGAGCACTTAGCCAACTCTGTTTTATCTAGAGTACAATTAGTCATTCATTTATCTTTGTTTTATTTTGGCTGTCATTTCTATTTTTTCCTACATGCATAAAGAAAGTGTTATGTTAGGGTAAAAGGAATGTAAAAACACATGGCATGGCCAATCAGAATCAACCACCAGTTATTATTATTTACTTTGAATTGAGCTAATAACACCATTTTTTATAATGTGGGAAAATAGCCACATACCAAAAAAAATCTAAAAACAAGCTGTAACTATCTGAAATCATTCTCAAATGTCACACTGCAGTATCTATTCCTTTTTAATTTTGCCTTTTGTTGCACATTATGCGGAACAGCATTTTCCTTTAAGATTTAATCACATGACACGTATCTTTCTTTTCCAGATGCTTTAAAAGTTACATAATGTACCTTGAACTGCCATTCAATCAACTAATAATGCATTTAAAATTTTTAAATCTTATACGTTCAAGGCCAGCTCTTATTTTTTAATTTATTTTTATTGTATTGGTGTTTTGCCTATATGCATGTCAGTGTGAGGGTGTTGGATCCTGGAGTTACAGTTGTGAGCTTCCATGTGGGTACTGGGAATTGAATCCAGGACCCTGGAAGAGCAGTCAGTGCTCTTAACTCCTGAGCCATCTCTCCATCTCCTAAATTATTTTATTATCTTCAAAACTTCAAAAATAAATGATTACTTCATTTATTTTGAAGATAATCTAATGTGATGTGACTTTAGTTTTTTTTTTTTTTTTTGGTCTGTACTATACCAGCAGTGAATAGCAAGAATATTTGCTCCTAACAGCATCTTTCATTTCTCAAATAAGTTGCATCTCCCTAGTTCTCTGAACCATCATTCAAACATTCCCCACACAGACATGCTTTTTGTACTTTCCTCCCACCCTTTAGCCCAATGAGAACCTCCCACTCAACCCTTGTCTTAGGTACTGTAGCCCTTTCCTC
The DNA here is from genome assembly GCF_014885135.2 of Alexandromys fortis. Taxonomy (NCBI): domain Eukaryota; kingdom Metazoa; phylum Chordata; class Mammalia; order Rodentia; family Cricetidae; genus Alexandromys; species Alexandromys fortis. Next base: position 2,343,913 of record NW_026067925.1, on the reverse strand, counting down.
TGTCCTGTGGCTCAATGACAACATACCCTGCTCTGCCAGCTGTCCTCAAGTTGTGAAGGAGTGAGTAGTTACTTCCATAGTTCAAAGCAAAGGAAGAAAGCTGATTCCCTGGGTAAAATCCAAGGTGAGGCAAGAATGAGAAAAGAGACACGAATGAGTCATGCTGACAGTCAATACAGATAAACACAGATGTTTGTGGACAATTATTTCACAACTTACACAACTTTATTATTTTTTTCTTCAGGGTCATCCGGGCTCATACAAGACACCTCAATTCTGATTCAGTTATGGGAGCTTCGCAAAAGTCCTTCTTCCAAAAATCTGGACACGACAGAAAGGATGTTCATAAAGATCTAAGTACAGAAAAAGTCATATAAATACTTAGAAAAACAAGGCACATAAGTCAGCTCTTAATGTTAGGAAACGCCATCCTTTCCTTATTCTTTTTTATTGTTTTGTGAATTCTATATGACTACTGTGTTTACATCACTTCTACCTAACACTTTCCTGCCTCCAACTCTTCAGGTATCACAACCCCCCCCCCTCAACTTTCTGTTGACTTCATGACATCTTTTTCTTTATTATTCTTTAAAATACTCTAAAGTTACCTGAAGTTACTTTTAATTGAAAATACTTTATATTACCTTTAAGTAATCCCCAAACAAAAATTTGGTCACTTGAGCATCTTCCCAAATACAGCCTATCATTCCTCCTGACAACATGTTGCTTTCCATCTGTGCTGTTGTTTGGTTTTGACTAAGGTTTTCTTGCTATTTGTAATTTACGTGAGCTTATGTTTCAATTAATTAAGATGCCAACAACTTGAGAAATGCCTTACCCAGCCTCCAAACATTGTTGACATGTATACAGCAAGAAAACATCATCAAATTGTTTTCCAACCTCCAAGACTACAAGAATCAATATCTTTTATTTTTAAACCATTATGTCTATAAATTTAGAGTATGAAAACACAAAATAAACAAAGATACTATGTCTTGTCCATAATAGATATGTGCAGAGACCAGTAAGTACAATAAATATGGATTTTCATCTACTCACATATTCCCTGCATAGTATGCCATGAAGATGGAATAACAGCGCCAAATCTACCTGTATGTAGTAGGTAAGACCTAGTTTGTATCACCCTAATGTCTACATGAAAACACACTCTCCTCTCCAACCCCATCCTATGCTTTATCATTATTCCGCTCAAAGTCGTAGGAAAGGCCAGCAGAATTACTGTACTTTTTTATTGTTCACACACTTGAATAACCAGTATAATAGTGGCACAAATGTTATAGGGCTAATCAATGGCTTTCTGGAAGTATCTAAGTTCTGGAACACAGGAAGGTATCCGTGTCTGCTACAGTACACCTGTTCAAAACCCTGTCTATGGCTGGAGAGGTGATAGGCCCTGGAAGGGCAGGACCTACTGCTGCTAATTTTGCTGTTGTTGTTGTAGACAGCCTGTTGTCAAACCACCTTCTTAAGATTTTTGTTTTTATTCCTCAATGTATATTGCTGCTACCATGGAAATCAGGGTTCTCCTTAGAGTTTTTTTGTTTGTTTGTTTGGTTTGTTTTTGTTTTTCGAGACAGGGTTTCTCTGTGGCTTTGGAGCCTGTCCTGGAACTAGCTCTGTAGACCAGGCTGGTCTCGAACTCACAGAGATCCACCTGCCTCTGCCTCCCGAGTGCTGGGATTAAAGGTGTGCGCCACCATCGCCAGACCTCCTCTTTAGAGTTCTTAATCATGTTAATGAAAGATTTTGAAATGAACACTGAAGGTAGTTCAAGGACAAGTCTCTTATACTTTTAAAGAAAAATAATGAGGCATACAAGGTGTAATCTCAGTAAATGCCTACAGTGGCAAGATTAAGAGGGAGAGGCAGGCCTTTCTGTGTTAAGGTCCGTGTAAGCATGGCTGGTAGTGGAGGCCAGTGAGCAGCAACATGGCAATAGGGGAGGCCGGCTTCAGAGAAAACGAGGACTCCCATATTTTCAAGTAAACCTGGTTAGGTATTGGGACAGTATCAGAAAGAAAAAGACAGAAAGCAAGAAAAGGGAAATGTGTGATTTTTAATGCTCGAATTTGGAGCAGTGAGTCAGCTCAGTAGTGTTATGTGGGACAAGCTCTGTAAGTGGTTCGTGAGTGGAGGGACGTCTAGGAAGTGCAAGTTTGTTATTTCATATTAGGGGATGAGGCCATTTCCTTAGCTTCTCTTCAGCTCGGCCTGAAGAACATTCTCCCAGCTGAAGATTGTAGACCCGGATGAATTTTAAGAATGGCAGCAATAGTATGTAGTGCTCTAAACTTCGGAACTAATTAGACTATCAGTCTCCACCAAGGACCAGAGGTGGAAATCAGATTCTTTTTACCAGAAGGAAGTCGTTTTCCCATAGTGATTACCTTTATCCCTGAAAAGGGCCGACTTTATTACAGGCAAGAGGAAAGCTGATGCCACAGTGCTTTTTCTTGATTGGAGGTTCAGGTGGTCTATTCATAGCAACATTATAGTCTGGGACGTTCAAGGCTTGGGAATTAACAAAGGAGAGACTGTTGCATGGTGCACTAAAGCCAAAAGTGATTGTACCTCAGGTTTTCTTTCAAACACATTCAAGTGCAGCTGACAAACTGACACGGCCAAGTTCTCCTGCTGCAGCCTCATCCTGAGCAGGAAAGAAAGAAGTGGCCTGGTGAGTCAGCTTTTCCTTTTGGACCTATAAGATTTGTAAGAAAAAAAAAAAAAGGTGAAGAGTAACGGTCTCTGGCTTTTCATGGTAACTAAAAGGGATACAGGAAGAAACTGCTGAGTTTCAGAATCTGAGGAAATCGAAAGCTATGAACGCTGCTGGGTGGAGGTTCGTGGTTTCTTCTTCTCTACCTACAAAACAACACGGCTTGACTCACTCAGGAAGGCTTAGAACATGAAGTAGTCTAACCTTAACTTTCTGTAGATTGCATTCTCCAGTGCTCAAGAGATGTATTAGCTTAGGTTTTAAATGCACATGCACACACACACACACACACACAAAACAACTGCCCCTCCGACACACTCTACAGAGAGGAAGAGAAAGAATAAGTGAGGAGAAAGCTTGCATCCTACCCTGTAGAAGAGCTCAGAATCCTGACACCTCTGAAGAAACTTCCAGCAACGTGAGTTCTACCTGCTTTCTGCAGACATTCGTTACTTCTGTGAAAATCACAAGAACAGAGGGGAAAAACTTGCTGATTCTTCTGGGGGAGGGGAGGTAGCTCCAATCAGCAATGAACCTAGAGTAGCTGGGTTTTGAGGGTTCGCTCAGGAAGATGGCAGACATAGTTATTCCTCCACTAGAGAGGAATGAGCCAAGAAAAAATGCATTTTGCATATTTCAGATCATTTAATAAATTTCCTAAGTGTAAGCCTGAGCAAGTGGCAAGAGGAAGGTGTTAGTTAACTTGGATCAGAAGTCCATGGTTAGCTGCTGACTGTGGTGACTGACTGGGGCAAAGTCAAGATAGTTACAAGAAAAAATACCATGAGTGATAAACACCTCTGGACATGAAATGGAATTTTCTAGTATCTCAGTCCTATATGGCATGACAACCAACAGGCATGTGCAGTGGAAAGATGGTCAGATTCATGATATGTAAACACACACTGTTTTAACAATCTCATAAGCACATTCTAGATTATCTTCTGTATGATAAAGATGGAATTTCAGTCATTGTTAGTTTGTGTCAACTTGAGATACTTGGTTTGGCTGTTTTGTTTTTCTTTTCACTTTCTGATGGAAGTAGGGAAGGGAGTGGCTTACAGAATATTTTGAAGAATCTATATACCATGGCAGAGTACCTCATGTGTACTTGAATAGAAGCTCTTAAATATTGATTTTAAAATTATAGAAATATTGGGCATCTTGCTAAGTTTATCAGTTATGTTGCTAAGCTTTCTAAATAATTGCACAAAGCTTTCCTTATCTTTTTTACATTTAGCAGTTGAGAAATATATTGCTAAATGCACCATGAAATTCTGGCCTATAGTATTAGGTAAATCATTTATTTCTACTCCCCCTATCTAAGCTGCTGTCCTATCAAAAGACCAAGGCAGTCTCTTTATTTAGCCAATGGCTTTCCTCTCCAAGATGGACGTGGTTAGACTCATTCTGGTAAACCACAATCACATGGTGATATACAGATTATTAGAAATGGGTTAATTAAGATGTGAGAGTTAGCCAAGAAGAGGCTAGATATAATGGGCAAGGCAGTGTTTAAATGAATACAGTTTCCATGTAATTATTTTGGGGATTAGCCATGTGGCCTGGAACTGGGTGGGACGTGGCCTGGAACTGGGCGGGATGCGGCCCACTCGCTGCTCATCTTTGCAACACAAATGGCCCTTAATTTTAGGTGTCTCTCCCCATATTCCCTTGCATAATTCCTTCTCCCCTCGCCCTCTCCACTCCATCCATCCATCCATCCATCCACCCATAATTATCTAATCTATTGCCCTTTCCTAAAGAGAGCTATCTCTTCACTGTAGTCCAGGTTCTCAACCTGTGGGTTAGGACCCCTGTAGGGGTTTAAATGACACTTTCAAAGATATCCTGCATACCAGATATTTACATTATAATTCATAATGGTAGCAAGATTACAGTTATGAAGCAGCAATGAAAATAACTTTAAGGTTGTGGGTCACCACATGAGGAACTGTATTAAAGGGTCACAGCATTAGGAAGATTGAGAACCACAGCTCTAGTTCTTTATAACTATCCTTTGTCGTTCTACAGATTGTATCTTGATTATCATTGACTTAACAATAGCTACATATCTTAAATAAAAGTTAACAAAAGCTTTTACTTAACTGACTATGGCATTTATATTCAGGATGATAATTAATACCATCTTTGTTTTTCCTTTCCTTGCTCTTGCTATAGTTATTTCATTTCTGATATGTCTGTATTCTCTGCCTTACCTTTTCTTTAGAAGTTATGCTTTACAGATTAAGATGAAACCATTAGTGAACCATTACATCCTTTGCCTCAGCACCGCCCCAGCCCCTGCCACCAGCCATATATCCTTCCTGTTTCTCCTCCCTTTGATCAGAGTTTTGCTTGTGAGGCAGAGGCAAGACCAGCAAAGCCTGTGATTCTGTTCAGTCTTTACCCTGAGATACTCTCTGTTTCACTTATTGCTTTCTCACAATTAATTCTAATATCTTTTTCTATGTTTCTGGCTTTTGAAACAACTAAGTTTTATGGTATCAGACAATATACTTTGAGAATATCTTATTTTTCATTTTATCTAGGTTAAGATACTAGCAGCAGGGTTTTTTTTTCTTTTTTTGTTTTTAATTTATAGCAAGTTGAAAGCATCAACTTATGCCAGTGGGACTGTATTTTCTGTGTTTTTCTGGATGTATTTTCCCATCCAATGTATGATATCTACAGATAGATATTAATGCCTGTTTCCTAAATACTATATTTCTGGAAACTTCATTGAGATTGGGATCAGTACCACCAAATCAAGGCAGTAGTTCAACAACAAAGCATTGTGGTTCACATGTAAGTGGATTGCACACAAAGTATACAAAGTACTCATTCCTCCTGTATCACATATCATTATCTTTTGGAGATGATGTGTTTTTTCACAAATCATTAAAATTAAAACTTCATACATTTTTGGTTTTTTGATGTTGTTGTTTTGTTTGTTTTTTGAGATGGTGTTTCTGTGTGTAGCCTTGACTGTCCTGAAGCTTACTTCGTAGAGCTGAATGGCCTTGAACTCACAGAGATCCACCTGCTTCTGCCTCCTGAGTGCTGGAATTAAAGGCATGTGCCACTACCACCCAGCTTAAAACTTAACACTTCTAAAACCTTTTGGTTTATGACATAATGGAACAGTGTATATAAAGTCCATACACTATTGCTTAAGGTAAATTGCTGTTGATAGTGAATTCTAATCTTGTCCTTGAATCTTTACAGGTGATCTAGCTGTGATGGCTAGTTTCAAGTCAGCTTGACACAAATTAAAGTCATTTTTGTAAAACAGGACCTTAACTGAGAAAATGTCCCTACCAGACTGGCCCTTCGGTATGCCTGTAGAGTATTTTCTTGATTGGTGATTGATGTGGAGAGACCAATTCACTGTCAACAGTGCCATCCCTGGGCTGGTAGTCCTGGGTACTATAACAAAGCAGGCTGAACAAGCCATGGGGAATTAGCCAGTAAGCAGCACTCTTCTATGAGCTAAGGAGGAAAGAGTTTACTTCGGCTTAACTTCCACACCACCCTCTATCATTAAATGAAATTAGGGCAGGATTTTAAGGTAAGAATCTGGAGGCTATAACCCCTTCCTCACGAGTTTGTTTTTGGTCATTGTTTGATCACAGTAATAGAATCCCTAAAACAGTAGTCTTCAGGTCTGAGGGTTTAAAGAGTGCTCACTTTCTCTGATATCTTTAATCATCTTAACTGTCATATCACTAGATGGATTTTCATTCACTGTATTGGCCTTTTCAACAAGATGGTGCTTAACTCTTCTCAAAAGGAAATCAGTGAATAGACCTGGAAATGTAACATTCCCATTATACAAAAGATATACAAAACATAATTATTAACACAAATGACCCATAATTAAACCCATAATTAAACATAATTCATAACCCAAATAATTCCTAACCAAATGATTTAAACTAACTTGGATCCATCCATATATTGAGTCACCAAGGAAATATACAAATGGCTAATCAGCTCCAAACTCATGAGACTTTTTTTCAGGCATTTTGGAAGTTTCCAGAAGACAAGTCTCTTTTTTTTTCTTCTTCTTCTTAAAAGTTACCATGGGGAGGCAGACAGGAAGAGATGTGAGAATGACAATGAGACTCTAGTTATCTACATCCCAAAGCAGGAAAAGTGATAGAAGATCGTAACCCTACAGCATCCCATACTAGGTATAAAGAAATGAATACAAAGACAATCATTCAAGAACTCCCAAGGTACTTTAAGGAACGCTTTTTTATTTTTATTATTATTATTTAATAATTGGAGGAACTGTTGGAAGATTTAAACCAGACATAATCATGGCTTATAAGCAGAAAACAAACTCAATGAATAAATAAATCTGACACTTGATATCAAAACACAAGAGAAGAGAAACAAACAACTATTGACATAATCTTATCCAATAAATCCTGTGACCTGACTCTAGAAAGTATGTATATGTTCAGCACAGTAACAGTCATATGGACACAGAGGACCTTGAGACCAGCATTCAACACCATGGGAAGCAGAATGCCAGTGAGAGATGTTTAGAGTCAATTGGGCAAGTGTCAGTGCGCCCAGCAAGGGCCATTGTGCTGTAGCCGATCAATATTCATGCATACGGTAAGAAGACGAAGCCCCTTTGTACAAAAGGCACTTCAGCCAAGAGTGTGAGAAGAGTAAGGAACCCCCTGGCAGATAGCCAGAGATAGGCTACAACATCAGTGAATATTAGAAAGAAGATTTAGAATTTCAGCACTTGTGGTGGTGTAAATGAGAATGGTCCCCATAGGCTCATAGATTTGGATGTCTGGTCACCAGGATTTGAAGGGTGGCCTTGTTGGAAGAGATGTGGGGCCTTGTTGTGAAAAGTATGTCACTGGGGGTAGGCTTTGAGGTTTCAAAAGACCAAGCAAGCCAGGTACAGTGGTTGTGTTTTCCTAATGCCTATGGATCAAGATGTAGAACTTTCAGCTGTTTCTCCAGCACTATGCCTCCCCGAATGCTGCCATGCTCCTCACCATGATGATGGATGAACCTCTGAAATTTTAAGCAAGCCCCAATTAAATGGATTGCTTTATAAGAGTTTCCACAGTCATAGTGTCTCTTCACAGCAACAGAAACCCTAAGACAACACTCATAACCCATACTCTAAATGCTGTGGCAATTTTTTATTTCCACTTTCATCTATCAAAAACCATGGCAGACCTGGGTCAAGAACTGTTGTTAACAGGGAAGAATTTTCTAGACTTATTTTTTATCATATTAGTTCTACACTAATTTTGCAAAGTGGTACATCTGGTCATTAACTCTATTTCTCATAAATGCAACAATGGCCACTGTGGCACTGGTCATTCCCTCACCCAGGAGTATCTTGGTTTTGAAACTGTCTGTGAATGTGTGTAATTCTGTATACTCTTCTTCTCATTTAGGTTCACCCACAGTTTGAGAAATGGTGAATGACTACAAGAAAATTGTTCTTCTGTCAGGACTAAAGGGTATCAGTGACCATAATTTTAAAATAGTTAAGTCCTTGTTGAGCAAAGAACTAAAACTAAATAGAAAAGCACAATATGGTTATGACAGAATTAAGATCGCTGACTTGATGGAGGACAAGTTTCCAAAAGATGCTGGAATAGACACACTGATAGAACTGTATAAAGAGATTCCAGAACTTGAAGACCTTGCTGATAAACTCAAAAGAGAGAAGGCGAAAGGTAATATGGGAGCACCCTGGATGCCCATCCTTTCCTCAACTTCTCCAACATCATGCTATCTCTGTGTAGTGATCATAACTGACATGGCCTTTCACAGTGTGTGATTCGGGGTCTACAGAATGACAACATTTCACATGACAAGCATATTAATAACTTATAAAACTTCCTTCTGTTTGGGGGGTTGAATATCTTTGAGGGCATTAGGGCAAATAAAAGTTGAAAGAGACAAGACCTTCTACTGTATAAAGATGAGAAAACTATAAAATAAAGATAAGAATATTTTTAAAAAGTATTTAAATCAATTAGTACTAATGCTCCACTAAGATACTCAACATTATCTATTCAAAAAAGAAAATAAACAAAACAAACAAATAAGAACATACTCAATAATTAAGTGAATGTCTACCTCCCAGAGATAGGAAGTAATTCTATTTTATAAAGTCATCAGGCTTAAAAGAAGAAAAAGAAATGACTAATTTTTGCATAGAGACTCCCATTTATGATCCTAGTGAAACAGGAAGATGGGGAGTTTAAGACCAGTCTGGTCTGTGTAGCTAGACTCTGTATCAAAACAAACACACAAACAAACAATTAACAAATTAATAGATAAAACCAAACAGAAACAAAATGTAGGAAGTCAAAGCAAATATAAACATTTTGTCATGCCGCAAATTAGATCATTTCTTTCAATGGTTCTCTAAACCAGAGTGATCACCTACAGAAGATGGTTTGTCAGTGATTATCATTATACAATCATTTAGAGGCCAGAGGTCAACACAGTGTCTTCATCTATTGCTCTCTCTCCTGTTATTAAGGAAGGGTCTCTTATTGAACATGAGGCTCTCATTTTCAGCTAAATGGCAAGCTAGAATATGTCTACATCAGTCTGCCCAGCCTGGGATTCTAAGTTGCCCCCAGATAGCTGAATTCGGGTCTCCATGCTTGCAGGGCAAGGGCTTTACCCAATGAACCATCTCCCCCGACCTAAACTAAAAATTAGTAAAAAAAAAAAAAAAAAAAAAAAAAAAAACAAAAAAAAAAAAAACAGACTGTAGGATAAGAGGGTTTGGGTAGGACTTGACTGGTGGAAATAGGAGTCCCCAGGATGGAAAGACTGTGTCCATCACACCTAGAAAGAACCGTACCTGAGACAGTCCTGTGGGGGCCACCTTGGGGCCCCTTCAAGCTTCCAAAGCAGAGGTAGACAAGCATAGTGAGCTAAGCAGGAGCAGAGAGCAAACAGTACTGCATGAACTCCAGCTGTCTCAGACCAATATCTCTGAGTTTACTATGTTTTCTCTCCTGCTTCAGCTAAAAGGAAACAGACAGAGAAAAGCATAACTGAGGCAAAAAGACGCAGGCGAGATGAACCCAGTACTTCTCAACCTATGCCCACCATACATGAAGATTCAAAACCAGGATCAGGCAGGAGTACACGGAACTCACAGGTATGTTGGCTACGTTTCCAAAGGAAAATCTGCCAAGGTTTCTCCCCTTTTTACCATTGTGTGGACATTTTATTTGTCTATTTCATCATAGGATCTAGTAAAAATGGAGGTTTAGAGTAACCAGTTTGAGGCTTACTGGTCAGGTCTACTGCATTCTTTAACTTGTATTGTGTAATTCTCTGTGATGGGAATAAAAAATCATTTGTCAAGCAAATGAGATGGCCCAGCAGGTAAAGGTGCTTACTGCCTTACTGATGACTTGTGTTAAATTCCCAGACCCCACATGTTAGAGCAAGAGAACTAACCCCCATGAAATGTCTTCTGGCCTCCGCATGGCCTCAGTGGTACATCCACCCAAACAGGCACAGTAAAGAAATATAAAGCAGGTTAAATCATTGTTCTTCTTTCAACCATTGCAGAAATAGTAGTCAGTCAAAGGACATAGCACTTCAAAGCCGCTGAAATAATGTCAAACCTCAACTCAGGCTTTCTAAGTGTTGTCCTGCTCTTCTGACACTACAGAGATGCACAAAAAAGTGATGTAAATGAAATGTTTGTTTCTGTATGAGGCAATTCGACCTGATTCGCTGTCCAGAAGATGTTGTTCTCAAGGATGATATGTTGATTCTTTTGGTGTTAAAGTTACTGTGCTTCATTTAACATTGAAAACCATGACTGTGGATTCAGAATAAAGCTCAATAGGAAAGGAGAGAACAGCCTAGCATGCACAAGACTTGGGGTGTAGTTTCCAACAGAAAAAGGGAAAGAGAAAATGAATGGTTATCAAGAGAAAAAGAAGTTGATCACTGAGAGAAGGGGAAACAAACCCACAAAATATGAACACGACAGTTCTGTCATATGATTAAACACTCACCATATTATCAAATGCTTATATCTAAGTCTCAGTTAAAATAAATCGTTTTTCTTGAGAGGGTATACCATTTGAAATGATTTTGATCTCAACAGACTAAATCGGTAGTTTAATATAACTAGAGTTGCTAGAGGTCAGTTAAAAGACTTTAAATGGATACCTCTACAAATACTGAACTGTTGCAAATGCCTCAGGGGCCTCCCAAACCATCTCACATGTCTGACAGACTCCTTAGGTGTCTGCAGCAATAGCCTCTAACAGCCTCCTGAGCCCTCTGGTGCCATCCATTCCTCCCATATTGTCCAGGCTCCCCGGCTAGCTCCAGCAACTGCTTCTAAGAGGGACCAAGCCACTCAAGTGTCTCCAGAAACATCATCTTGCGGTGTCCAAACTTTCCAAGTGCCTCTGACCTCAGCATCCAGCAGTACCCATGCCCCTGGAGTGTTTCTAGCAATACCAGCCAAGGTAATTTTCTGTTTTCACAATATAACGATGGAGATTGCTACAACTTTCAACTAGCTCATTCATCCCTATCCTAACCCTCTTTCTGTTGCTGTGATGAAACATTCTGAACAAAAGGAACTTGAGAAGGAAAGGGAGTAGTTTGGCTTAAGCTTCCATCATTGAGGGAAGCCAAGTCAGGAACTCAAGGTAGGAAACTGAAGGAAGGAATTAAGAGACCGTGAAAGAACACTGCTTACTAACTTGTTCTTCCTGACTTGCTCAGCTTGTTTTCTCATATAATATAGGAACATCTGTCTGAAGTGGCACCACCCACAGGGAGTTGGGCCTTCCCTCATCAATCATTAATAATACCAACAACAAAAAAAAAAAATTGTCCTACGGACAGGCTCCAGAGCCAATCTAATGGAGAAAATTTCTCATTTCCCTCTTTCTGGTAATTCTACTTTGTGTCAAGTCAACAAAAACTAACAAGTAGTATCAACAGTGAACAGGGAAAAAAACCTGTCTCATACAGGTGTAAAGCAAGACTGTCACCATAGGATGTCCTCCACTCTCCTTGGCTCACACACATGCAAACATTCTTACATTTATATACATGGGAAGAAAACAGTTTTTAAAATATTTAACATAATATTTAATATATGTTGAACTGGCAATCAAGCACCAAATATCGATGTAAATGATTTTATTATCTGAAACAATCCATGAATAGTTTATAAAGATAATCCTGTGTGGGTATGATTTTTAGACTGTTTCTAGTCTTTTCTGGACCTGCAGAGAATACTGAAGACACCTGTAACTAAACTTCCTTAATTTCTAAACGAAGTGTATGATAGTTGCTCCTTAAGTCCTGTGCACTTTTCCTCAGCTGTTGCGGGAACTCCTTCCGCTCCTTCAGCCAATAGCCACTGAGATACCAGTCCATTGGGGCGCTGGATCCCGCTGCCAAAGCCACGACTTTAGTCCTACTGATAGTTTTTGGTAAATTAAAGACTCATGTGGTCACAAAAGAGACATATACAGTAAAAGAAAGATTCAAAATTGAAGAAAACATATAAATGTTTTACAATGTGCTAAAAATATAAGCAGGCTAAAGGTTAAAGTTCTTAAAAGTAAAAAAGAAAAAAAGGGGAGTAGTTGGGTGTGGTGGTACACACCTTTAATCCCAACACTTGGAGGCAGAGGTAGATTGACCTCTGTGACTTCAAGGTGTGGCAGGATACACCTTTAATCCCAATGCCTGGGAGGCAGAGACAGACAGATCTCTGTGAGTTCAAGGTGTGGTAGCATACACCTTTAATCCCAGCATTGAGGAGGCAGAGAAGGTCAGATCTCTGTGAGTTCAAAGACAGCCTGGTCTACAGAGTTATTCCAGGACAAAGATATACAAAGAACCTTTCTCAAAAAGTAAAAATAAATGAAATAGAGGTTAAAATAAAACGTCACAAAGATGGAAAATGCACAGAGAATCTTGATACTGTATGCTATTATGCTCTCTATGAATTGTTTGAATGCTGAGGAAGAAGCAACAGCTGCTAAAAGATGTTTGTTTGTAAGTGCTGCTGAACTAATCCAAGATAGATATTTTGAAAATACCCTGACTTCAAAATTTGGATCTAAGGTTATGATGCTTTGGGAAAGTCCTTCTTTTGTTTTCACAGAGGATGAGACCCTGTGGATTGCTTCTATCCCAATATGGTATGATAGACCACGCCCTCCTGAAAGGTTGCTGTGAACACCCTCAAAAATTATTTCACTCAACTGCTGGCTGAGATGAACCTGGCACACAGGTTACACCATAAAAGACCTGATAAACAGCACCCCCATACAGCAGGAAGCAGTATGGAGAGAAAAAATAGAGCCCATATTCCCAAATATTGATTATCAATGTTCTTTTATATTTAAAGAGGGATATGATATTGATATGAATAATTTACATTGGTATAAAGTTAAGGTCAATTTTGTTATATGTATATGTATTTCTGATCTTGATTAAGATATTGTGATTGTGTAGTTCATTTAAAAATGTAATGTATATAGGTTAATGGATAATCATCTATAATAGTCAAGCTTGTAGTCATGTCAGTTCGATTTTCTAGATGTGCATAGATATATTTTTAGATAGGCATTCTTCATATCTTTCAAAGACTACAGAATATGGAATTTAAAGTTTTAATAACTTAGGGCTTTTCATGACAATGAGACACATCAGCTCCTGGCAGCACCAATCTACTTCAAGAGGAAGACGGGCATCTAAGAGGCTCCTTATGGAGTTTAATAGCCATTTGGGCAAGAAACTGCTCTTGCCTGGACTACTGTGTAAACTGGACACAGAGAACCCACAGAGAGAGGACTGCTGAATTTGCCTAAAGGTGAAATGATCTTTCGGGGTTCCTGATTCATGAAAGAGTCTTCAAGACATTCTACAGAACACAGCAAATAGTGACTGAACTGCCTTTGAAATTTTCTGCTTCATGGAAATGTCTGCTGGAAACTATGAGCCTGTAGGCCGAAGATGGATGCCCAACGGTACAGAGGAACTTTGAGTAACTGTCCAGGCAGCGAGATATCTCTGTGATTTCTAGAGTTTTATACGTTGCTTACATCTCGTTTACTTAGGTAATATTATATCCTTCTGGAGTCTTTGATGGAGTTGAAGAATAGATAGATAGTTATAGTTGTTTTCCTTTGTTATGATAAAAGACAAAATAGATATAAATATTGTAACTGTAATTCTTACTTGATTTTTTTTTTTTTTTTGCTGTATACATTCTATGCAGAAACCAAGACGGAAGACTGTACCTGAGCAACCTTCTGAGGAAAATGGTCACCATCAAGGTCCCAAAAAAGTGACGGTGTTAAAAGCAACAGAACCATTCACATATGACCTGAGAGGAGAGAAAAGGATGTTCCATGCCACAGTGGCTACTGAGACTGAATTCTTCAGAGTGAAGGTGTTTGATATTGTCCTGAGAAAGAAGTTCATCCCCAACAAGGTCATTACCATCTCAAATTACATTGGTCGCAATGGGTTCATAAATATATGCAGTGCCACCAGTGTGTCAGAAGTAAATGATAACCAATCAATGAATATCCCAACTACCCTGAGACAAAGAGCCAACGCAACACCTAAAATCAATTATCTTTGCTCAAAAAGAAGAGGAATATTTGTGAATGGAGTGTTTATGGTAAATAAGGTAAGCCACCACATTATTCTGTAAAATGTCTCATGCAATCTCAGATTTTCAGTCTTACCTTGCAAAATGATAATGGTTAACTTACTGCATGCCAAAAACTAAAGGCCTCCTTGATCAGTGTTGGGGACTAGGGTTTCCTGTCTTTAAGTGTGAAAAGCAGTCTCAATATACTTCTCAGGGTACCATGAAGAAAACTGTTTTAGAAAGAGATTCACTAAGAGATTCTGACATTTTTCAAGTAATACCATCTATTTTTACTATGCATGGACATTTATATTAACACTTGTATCATTAAGATTTTGTTTCATTGAGTTCCTCACCTCCAATTTATTGAGAATTTGATGGTGAAGGAGAGTTGACCACTGAAGATAGAGTGTAGTGTATAACAACCAGAATACAAACCAAAGTATACTCTTCTGCACAGAATGCACTGGGTTGAAAAAGCTGGGTTCTTTCTTTCTACCTGTTAGGAATAGTAACAGCAAAGCAATGTCTCAGCAGCAGAATTGTTGAAGCTGCCTGTGAGAGTGGGGTTAAGCAGGTCAAAGGCAAAAGCTTCTTTCTTCTGGGTCCTTTTCTTTATGCTTCCATCAGGGATGGCCCAGATTTAAAACTGGGTCTCCTGACCTCAAATGATCTGAACTTAGGATCAGCCTTGCCACCTCAAATGATCCAATCAAGAATAATCCCCTACTTATGTATCCAACTGTTTGAGTTTTGGTTGACTCTAGATATGGTCATGTTGAGAGCCAAGATAAGCCACCACAGTCAATATTAAACCTTAAAAAAGGTTTACATATCGGGATTGGCAATGCAAAATATCTGAAGCTGTTTTGCCCCCCAGGTCTAAACTGACAGCTCCATTTTTCCTGCCTGAGCCAAGATTCTGCTGACCCCCTTTACTTCTCATGACATGACAGTGTCTGGCCATTTCTTAGAAAATGAGTATTACTTTCTTTTGCAGAAAAATGAGATGAAGGACTGCATTTGCTATGAAATCCAAGATAACACAGGGATGATGGAAGTGATGGTCTATGGACGACTGACCAGTGTTAACTGTAATCCAGGAAATAAACTTAGACTCATGTGCTTTGAATTAACAGATGAGGGTAAAGTGCACCTGAGATCTATGAGGCACAGTAACATGAAGGTATGTGCTCTAGGGGAACATCCTCCTTCCCAGGAATCATGTTTTTAATATTATAGTAAAACAACTGCAGGTATTACATAGGTAATTTAACAGGTAAAAGGAAGAAAGTTTTCAGTTAATATATGCAAACGTCCCTTTCTGTCCTTTAAATTATGATCATTTTAATCATAGAAAATGATGAAAATTCAGAAAGATTCTCAAAAGCCATTATGTTATTGGTAGGGTATGGGGACTCTCACTTTTAATTCCACCACTCAGGGGACTGAGGTAGATGGATGGATCTCTGTGAGTTGGAGGCTAGCCTGGTCCCCACAATGAGTTCTAAGCCAGCCCAGTTCCAAAACAACTAGCTATTTTGTCCTAAGTTAATTAATGAAACTGTTGAATTTATTAAAGCAGAGAGATTATCCAATAAGTATGTGACTTTTATTAAGAGATATGTATCACATTCTGGCTCTGTGGTTTTTCAAATTAACTAATGACATGAGGAAACTAACGATCTTAATCTACACCATAGAAATCGTGTCCATTGCTGAGGTTCATCAGCAGAGCTCATAGCACGTGTATTCTTACAAGGACACCTGGAGCAAATTATAGCACAAAAAAAAAAAAACAGAATCCATGCTCTTGTCCCTCTGATGCACACATCCCTGCAGGATTCCTTGTATAGTAAAGCCAGTCTAAGATTGTAGTGGAAACAAACGAACTATAGGAGCTGACCTCCTGAGTCATACAGTCATGTTATTAGAGTCCCCAGTTCTCAGGACCATTGTCACCATTCTCAACCCTCCTCACAGCTGCGGCACCAGGCACGTATTTTGCTCAGTCTTCCTGCTCTCCTGCCCAGTGAGATCATACCATGCAACCCTTGTCATTAAGTGTTGCTCCTCCTTCTCTTCCTATGCTCCATGACACCGCATGCTTTTCCACCTTCACTCATACTGGGTAGGAGGAAAGAGCTCATGTTGCAGTCTCAAGCAAAGATCAAAATTTGACTGCAGGGGCAGAAAAATCATTTAAAGAAGCTAGCAATGTGAGAAATGAGGGGTAGCTCATAGAGACAAGACGGTGTGAGTAAAGGGGGAGGGTGTGGCCAGCTCCATCAAAACCAATCTGATATCATCACTTTCTTCTTCAAGGTCATCAAGGCTGAGAAATGAGAAGCAACCACTTTATCCTGCTTCAATTATGAAACTTCATGAATTTTTCACTGTGGAGACTTGAGGACCTCTGGTGTTTATAGAGATCTAGTTCCAACTACAGATAAAGATCATACGTGTAACAGATAAAAGTCAGTTCTTTGCTCCAGAAAATAATGATTTTAATTTTATTCTTTCTCCATTTTTTGTATTTTGATTAGATAATTTGATTTTATAATGCTTATATGTTGAAAAGAAGGAAAGCCTTTTACTCTGAATCAAGTACTTCTGCAATTTCTTCCATTTGTTACTTGCTTTAAAAACTTGATCATTCCTGTTCATTCCTCTCCCCACTCCGCATCCACAATAGGATGTCTATTCTATTTCCCATCCACAGTGAAATTTGTGTTTTCTGCCCTTGAGCTTTCCTTGATACTAGGCTTCTCTGGGTCTGTAGATTATAGAATGGCTATCCTTTGCTTTATGATTAATATCTACTTAAAAGTGACTATATACCATGTTTGTCTTTCTGTGTCGAGGTTACCTTACTCAGAATGATCTTTTCTAGTTCCATCCATTTGCCAAAAATGTCATGATGTCATTGTTTTTAACAGCTGGGTAACACTCTCTTGTGTAACTATACCATTCTTTGGTTGAGGGACATCTTGGTTATTTCAGTATATGGCTATTATAAATAAAGCTGTTGTGCAAATGTGCTTGTGGTATGGGGCAGCATCCATTGGGCATTTGTCCAGGTGGGGGGAGGATAGAGGAAGGGACAACTGGAGTTGGGAGACATCTCTGGTGGTTTTAAAGAAAATGAGCCCCAAAAGTAGTGACATTATTAGGAAGTATAGCTTTGTTAGAGTAGGAGTGGCCTTGTACTAGGAAGCAAGTCTTCCTGGGAATGACCTTGAGGTCTCCTTTGCTCAAACTATACTCAATGTAACACACAATTCAATTCCTGTTGCCTTTTGATCAAGATGTCGAAACCTCAGCTCCTTCTCCAGCACCCTGCTGCCATGTTGTGTCATGAGGATAATGGACTAAACCTCTGAAACTGTAAGCCACCCCAATTAAATATTTTCCTTTAAAAGGGTTTCCATGGCCATGGTGTCTCTTCACGACAATAGACACCCTAGTAGACACCTAGTGCAGTGGATACTCTCACTAATCTATAAGGGTGACCCTAGCTAAGACACTTAGCAATGGAGGATAGGAAGACTGAACTGGCTTTCTCCTGTAACCAGGCAAGACTTCCAGTGGAAGGATTGAGACACCAACCCAGGCAAAGACCTTCAACCTACAATTTTTCCTGCTTACAAGATATGTTGGGGCAAAGGCGAAGCAGAAATTGTGGGAGTGGTCAACCAATAACTGGTCCAGCTTGAGACCCATTCCTTAAGAAGGAGTTCACCCCTGGCACTGATTGCAGGGCCAGAACACAGAGGTGAGAAAGCCCAGAGACCCAGGAAAGAACTAAACAAGATTGGGGGAAAAAACATCAATGAAGTGATTCCTAATGATATTCTGCTATACTAATAGATTTGTGCCTAGTCCAATGGTCATATGAGAGACTTTACCCAGCAACTGATGGAAATATCTGATGCAGAGACCCACATGCAAACATTAGACAAAACCCAGGGAATCCTGTGGAGGAAGAGGAAGGATTGTAGGAGCCAGAGGGGTCAAGGACACCTTGAGAAAACCCCAAAAATTAACCAACCCAGGCTCGTAGACTGAACCAATGACCAGGGAGCCTTCATGGGACTAACTTAGACCCTCTGCATCTATGCTGAAGTTATGTAGCTTAGTCTTCTCTTAGGACTCCTAACAGTGAAAGCAGGGGCTGTCTCTGACTCTGTTGCCTGTTTTCCAGACCCTTTCCTTCTAACAGGTTGCCTCACTCAGCCTTAATAGCACAAGAGGTGCCTTGTTTCACTGTGACTTTATATACCCTGGCTGGTTGATATCCATAAGAGGCCTGCCCTTTTCTGAAGAGAAATGGGGGAGGAGTATGAGAGTGAAGGTGGAGAAAGGGTTGGGAGAAGAGGAGGGAAAAGAAACTTTGCTCAGGATGTCAAAAAAAAAAATAGCTGGGTCTGGAGATCAGGGTGGAGTAAATACGTTTCGTGAAATATTTATGCTTTAGGTGTAATATTTAAGGACAAAGACTTGCTCATAAAAGTTGTGTCAACCTGAGAGAAATCAAACTCTCAATAAAAAAGCAGGTAGAGTTTGAAATCCAGATCAGAATTCCAACACCAGTGTCCTCAGGAAGGGTGCAGTCCTTTCTCTGCTTTTTCCTGAGTAAATGTGAGCGTATTACAGAGTTTAATCATTGGAAATAAGAATTTCCAGAAGTGGATGATAAGAGTACATTCTGTTATTGGCAGAAGTAAGAAAATGTCACTTCCAGTTCTAGGGTGAAATAAGGTCAGGGAAGTTTTGAGAACAGGAGGAACATGCCCTAGAACAAAGCAAAGACAAAGAATTAAGAGAGTAGTTATGAGCCCCAGGGAAGGATCCCTGTGGTGTTGGTTACCTTTCTGATTGCTATGACAACATACCTGGCAAAAACAACTGAGAAAAAGGAAGGTATGGGTTTGCTCACAGCTTAACGGCAGAGGAGGGTGAGCTGGCTGATCACAGCCTAGCTGCAGCAGGAAGTGGGCAACAATATGTGCTGTAAGAGAGCTCTCTTTCTCTTCTCATATTCCGTCCACAGCCTTTGCCGGTGGAGAGCTGCCACATTTCAACTGATTTACAAAATAAAAAGCTCCCTCCAAACGTGCCTAAAGTATTACCTCCTAAACGATTATTGATCCTGTTAGATTTATAACCAATATCAGTAATCTTGGCAGTGACCTAACAGGGAGGGAAGGAGCAAAGAAGGGTGGAAATAGCAGCTATAAAGAAATAAGAGCTGAAGATAAATGTTGCCGTCCCCTTGGAAGTTTGTGTAATAAATGACTCCAGTCCAGTGATGTTGGAAAGTGGAGATTAGTGGGTCGTGTTTGGGTCATGAGGGCTTTATCAGTGCGCATAAATAAATTGATACTACTACAAAAATGGTCTTAGGGTATGATTTCCTGTTTTTTTTTTTTTTTTTTTTTTTTTTTTTTTTTTTTTTGTACTGCTACGACAGGAGAATGTGCAGTATCAAGCATAGGGACTCCACTTGGCTTGGATTTTACACCCACCCCTCTTCTAAGAATACACTGGCAGCTTATCCTTACCTGTACATGCTATGAAAACAAACCCCTCTATCAACAATGTACCTATAAACCAATTGGCAACCTAGAATCCTCAAGTGTATCAGGCTTCAGACATATGTATTTCAAACAATGAAAATAAGTCGCTCTCCTAGCAATTATTTAGTGATACATATCCCAGAACATGTCCTAATATTAAAAGGGAAGGTCTAACCCAGCCTAGACTGGTTTTGGTGCATGTATAATGAGACAAACTATGTCCTATTTACCATCTTATGGCCTATATATAATTGAGCATGCATGCAATTTATATTAGATGTATCATGAAAAGATACCTTTGCAGTGAACAAAATCCTATTGAACCCAAGCCTATCAATTAAAATAAAGAATCACCTGTGCTGTGTTCCTTGGACAACCAATCTTCTACCTCTCTTCAAATCCATAGCAGTAATTCCCAGACAATAACTGTTATTCTTGAGTATCTTCATTTATATGCCCTGTTGTTCCTCTTGACTTCATATTCCTTCCTAACCTGTGATACCCCTTAGCTTTAAATAGAGTTTGCTACATAATTTGAAATCTGGATAGGCCTTAATTTCAATTCCTTGAATAGGATGTCAAGAATCTGAACACACTAAGTTCCGGTGTCTTAGAGTTTCCATTGCTGTGATGAAACACCATTGTAGTCAAGAGCTACTTGTTCATTTCTGGCTGCCCAGCCCCAAAATAATTACGCAGAAACTATATTATTTGCAATACTGTTTGGCCAATAGCTTAAGTGTATTTCTAGCTAGCACTTATATCCTAAATTAACCCATCTCCATTAATCTGTACATAACCACAAGGTCGTGGCCTACTGGCAAAGTTCCGGTGGGCTCTCATGGGGGCGTCTGTCTTCTGCAACAGCTACATGGCTTCTTTTGGACTCTGCTTACTCTCTCCTCCTCTATCTGGTTGGAATTCCTGCATTGCCCTATTCTGCGCTGAAATAGGCCTCAAACAGCTTCTTTACTAACCAATACTATTCACAGCATATAGAGGGGAATCCCACATCAAACCATGACCAAAAGCAAGTTGTGGAAGAAAATTTTTATTTGGCTTACACTTCCATATCACTGTTAATGGATGCAGAGTCAGAACAGGAACTCATAACGGCAGGTACCTGGAAGTAGGAGCTGATGCAGAAGCTATGGAGGAGTGCTGTTTACTGGCTTGCTCGTCATGTCTTGCTCAGCCTGTTTTTTGTTTTGTTTTGTTTTGTTTTGTTTGTAGAACCCAAGTCCAAAAGGCCAAAGACTGCAGCACCTGCAATAGGCTGGGACCTCCCCCATCAATCACGAATTACAAAAATGCCTTATAGCTGGATCTTAAGGGAAGATTTTTCTCAATTAAGGTTCCCTTATTTCAGATAACTGTAGCTTGTGTCAAGTTGGCATAAAACTATCTAGCACATCTGGTAACAAGGATCCAACAAGAAATCTGACTAAATTCCAAAGTCTTTATTTTTTTGGTTTCCCAACATCCAGAACTGTGAGGAATAAATATTTGTTTCTTATAAATTACCCCATCTGTGGCCTTGTCGTATAAAAATACAGAGCAAAAAGTGTAGGAAAGAATGCATTTTCCACAAAAAGGTGTGGACAGATTATAACTCAGACAAATCTGAAACTTTGCTCACTCGTGTGTTCCTCAATGCCATTCCACGGAGATGAGAACAATGGTGCCAAGTGCACAGTGGGAAGAAACTGGCTCGTGTGCCATAAAGTTCACATAAGGACTCAAACCCCTCGCTCTCTAAGCCAAAGTCCTGTTATTCCACTCAAAGTAGAGAGAAAAGTCACTAGAACTGTTGTGATTTCTTTTGAAGTTTCAGGCAAAAGGAAAAGTAGAACAACTGCTGCAGTTGTCTCCCTGCAGTTAAAGTGGTAGCCGGCTGCTTTTGCATGGATTTGAGTTCCACTGCATAAGAGGGAATCCATGGCTGGAGCTCTGCACATGGCCAGAACCTCATGGAGCAGGAATAGGCTCCAGAAAGGAATACCCTACTTTTGTTTTACTCAAAGACATATTATCAAACAAACTGCCATAAGAATACTTGTGTACTCTAGAAAATAAAAGCTCCTTGTGGGGTTCTTAGTAGTGTTAATAAAAGAATTTAGAAATAGACTCTGAAGGAAGCGTGTGGACAATTTCATGAACATTTAGGAGAAAAAACAATCAAGCATGTACTTTGTAAATCTAGATAACTGGTAGAAGGAGGAAGATGGGCGAAAGGAAAAAGAAAACAGCATGCCTTTCTGATTTTTGGTCCAAAAAACACTCATGTATAGCCATGAGCATCAGCAGTTTGTTTCACAGCAAAAAAGGAGGCAGGTTTAAGGGGAACAACAAAACACAGAGAGTGTCATAGAAAATGCTTAGACTTTGGGGCACTATTCAAGTAAAGAGATAGAAAGGAAAAAGGAAATATTATGTTCTATAAAGTTAAAACCTAGAAAAACAGGAAGGTCCAGGCTTCACAGTGTTACTTGGTAGATTTGATATAAGTGACTGCATCAAGGGAGAAACTTCAATAAGTACAAGCCTTTCATCACATTAAGGAAATAATTAATCCTGCCATCTTCTTTGCACATCTTTGAATAAATCAGGTCTCCCCGAGGAGTAGTTTCCTGGTCAGGTGATTGATAGGCCTTGATGTGTGTGGAGCTTGAAGTTCCTTGTGTCCACAGATAGCCAGAAAAACAGGATAGGTAAGCCCACAGGATTATCTTCTCAAAGGAATGCATTTAAAACCTGTTTTTTTTTTTCATTAAGAAATCTGGGGATTGGAGGTAATTAACACTCTGGTGGTCTGTGTTACCTATTTGTCCAGGCTATATCAAGCTCCTATAACCAGGATCAGAGATGGCTAGTAATCTAAGTGACCATTAAATACTTTTGGGCTCCCCAAGTTCCTACAAGGACTAGAGATAGCTAATAGCCCAGATGGTCTCTTTGTTATCTGTATGATGGAGTCTAGGCCAGATACTTCCCTGGAACCTTAAGCTAATGCAGGTAGCCTATCCCCAGAACACATTGTCTTCTTGGAAGAATTGGCATACACCTTCTGTTGAGTTTCAGTGTAATTATGTCTCCTTGTGCACAAAGAATTATATTGCACCAGGAAACTTTGCCCCCAAACTATACTGTTCTTAAATTTGTTGGAAATAAACTTCCTGTCAGCAGACCCTTAGAGGGTTGATTGAGGCTGACAAAGTCAATCTGCATGAGTTTTCAGTCTCACCTCTTCATAGACTGTTGCCTGTTTTGACACCTGCAGAGAACTCCACATCAGTGGTTGGATTAATTCATAATGGAAGAAACAATGCTATATAATTTTCTGATCTTTGAAGCAAATCAAAACATCATCTCTTCACTCAGGCAGAAGTATAACTTAACCATACTTTTAACTAGGAAAAAAAATGGCTTTCCTTTAATGGACCTCTACAAAACCTTGATTGTTCTATCTTTTCATATGTTTTTTTTAAATCCTAAGGAGAAATATTTGTTATGTTAACCTTTATAGGGCTACCAGAGAAATAGGACATGGAATCCAAAGCTTTCCATGAGGGAGGGGTCACTGCTACTCCCCATAGCACTGATGTTTAGCCTTGGCGTTCTAGTTTCTTCTCTATTGCTGTCATAAAGCTCTCTGAGCAAAAGCTACTTGGGAAAGAAAGGGTCTATTGGTTTACACTTTCAGGTAATAATCCAGCATTGAAGAAAGTTGGGCCAAGAACTTAAAGTAAGTACTCCAAGAAGAAACAACAACAAACTGCTCATCTCTGGCTTTCTCTCTTGCTTGCTCCCTTGCTCGTGTTTAGCTTAATAATTTTTATATAACCTAGGGCTTCAGAATGGTGTTACCTACTGGGTTGGGTCCTGGCACATCAATTAATAATCAAGGCGATCTCTCACAGACATGCCAACAGGACAACCTACTGTAGGCATTTCCTCCACTGAGGCTTCTCCTCTAAAATGATGGATTCTAGGCTGTGTTGACAATTAAAACCAAGCAGGGCACATGGTCAGAGAATCCTCTTTGTGAAGAAGAATGACCTTTAGTGCAAAGACTCATAAATGGTCCAACAGCTGAGTGGACCATAAGCTGTGGGGTGCTTAGCCCTATGTATCACATTTCTATCACCTCCTCCTATGCTCAGAAAATATTGCTGATAGAAGGGTGGTAAAGAATACAAGATCTGAGGAGAGTGCTGCAAAATGTTATGTCCTAAACATGATCCGGCTGCTGCATTCATGAAATCATAGGTTACCTACATAAGAAGAACATGAGATTTGTCCTACTCAACATTCCAACATAATAACGAAGAGGCTTGGGAATTCCTAACACACTCTGGAGTGTCATTGCTAGTGGCTGCTGGAGCAGCAGCTTCAAGGCCTTAGTCACTGGTTAGTTGTCTATGACTCAGTCAGTAATGCTCACCCATTGTTATCAAGCAGCCCTGAGTAGACTCAGAGAGTGATACAAGTCATACGGGAAAGCAGGAAGAAAAATTATTGAAAGAAGCAGTTCAGTAGAAATGAGAGGGTGATAAGAAGGGTAGTGGGAGTGTATGTGATCAAAATACAATCTATAAAAGTAAGACATTTTAAATTTCAAATTAATGTTTTTTAGAAAGGAAAACAAAACTATAGCCCGCCATAAAACTGCAGAAAATGAACAATTGAGAGAATCATTCAAGCAGAGAAGGATTGCCACGGTTGGGAAAAATGAGTCCAGATACAGATATACCGTCAGCAGCTGTTGGCATCCAGCTGAGCAGACATAACGAGCCTACATCAGCTTCTGCTTCTGAACGTTCCTTCCCTCTTACGAATGCTAACTACACAAAGATGGTATTAAACAGATCCTTAAAAACATCAAGCATCTTGACATCCCTTCCATGACTTTCATTGGCCTTTTTTTCTGTTTTCTTCTCATGTGTGAAGACTAGGCAAGCGTAGATCGCTAGCACAGCAATCTGTGTCCTCTGCTCACTACCAAGGGCAGTCAGGATATAAATTTTCCTTAATTAAATCTTAGCCTAGCTACCAACCTGCTTTTCTCTTTGGTCTGATCTTTCTGTATGATGGGATGACTCTCAAAACGTTTTGCTAGTCCCTAAAAGTCAAGACAAATGCATTTTTAGTATGTTTTTTCTTCATATATTAAAATTTCAGCAGGATGGTGTGAGCTACAGCATTGCTCTGAGCTATTTTCTTTAGTGACAACGATTTGTTTACAGCACACTAAGGACACATTTCACAAGAAAGGACTAGAGAGAGGGAAAACATGAGGAATCATGGGACCTCCTGCCATGTGTGCTTGGCCATCTAACCCCTAAGTGAGGACATTCTCTAACCTCCTTCTGAACTCTCTAATACCCTGCTGTAGCCCAGCTCAACGTAACCAAATACATAAAAACACTAACTCAAAGCCTGTAAAGAAACTTGAGCAGTCACCATTGTTTGTGGCTCTCACTCTACATCCTTTGGGCTTTCCCTTGACTTCTGCTTCAGTAGAGGCTTCAGATGGCTCCAACTGCATACTGCAAGCATCTCATCTAAGGTTCTGCCTTGGATTAAAACAGTCAGCTTTCTTCTTTCCCATAGAAGCTCTCAGATTGATTGTCCATATTGCCTTCCTTTGGACATTCCTTTCCAGATAGAAAAAAAAAGTGAGAATCCATTTCTTCCTGGGCATTGAGAAGGTGTTTCATGTTGCAGAAGCCCTCATAAAAATTGCCATAACAATTAATGATAAATTAACCAAGTTCTTATTGCAAGTAGTTCTTCTTGAGTGCCTTTTGCTGCAAATGGACAAATATGCTGGGAGATTGAGAACTGTGGCTCCTTAATTAACAGCTACTAGGCTATCCCTTGCTGTCCTGGCCCATTTGCCCAAAAAGATTACCACCCAAAATACATATACAGGCTAACCTTATAACCAACACTGATTGAATAATCTAAAGATGTTTTAAGAAAATAGCACAATTGCAGCTCATGGCTTTAACTTCTGAAAGCACAACCTCAGCAAAACTTTCACAAACACTGGGTATTAAGAGTTTACTGTACAAACATTGGGAAACACTAAGTGCCCCTGCAACCATTTTCATACGGGCCAAAAGAATGGGACTTCCCCATGATGCCTAGCAAAAGAACACCTGTGATTGATGTAAGCTGATGTGGTATGCTCTGTATGCTGTGATTGCCATTAATGAATAAAGAAACTGCTTAGGACTTATATCAGGGCAGAACTTAGCTAGGCGGGAAAATCTAAACTGAATGTTGGGAGTGTTATTCTTAAAAAACGATTAGAGAGCGGCTACAAACGGTTCCCGGGCGGGCTGGCGGTGCCCGCCATGGGAAAGCGGCTACAAAGGATCCCCGGGCGGCTGGCGGAGGGAGCCCGCCATGAGGGCGGCTACAGGAGGGCAAGCTTCCTTGGCCCACAGTGGCAGCAGGTAACAGACACGTAAACACAGGAAATAGCCATAAGTATTTATTAAGGAAGGGGGAGAAAGAAAGACAGAGAAGAGATAAAAGGAGAGAGGAGAGATAAAAGGAGAGAGAGACAGAGAAAACGCGTGCGCACGCCAAGGAAGCAGAAAGAGAGAGTGAGAGGTCCCAAGATGGCGATGGGCGGGTCAGAGGTTATGGGAGTGGGCGTGGCTAGGGCAGGGACCCAAGAATATCAGGGAGTAAGAAGGATGAAGTTAGAGAGAAGCCATGTAGCCCCTCCAGCGTTGTATGGAACTTTACCCTGTAATACAGATTAATATAGATGGGTTAAATTAATATGTAAGAGTTAGCCAATAAGAAGTTAGAGCTAATGACCAAGCGGTTATTTAAATAATATGGTTTCTGTGTGATTATTTCAGGAGTCTGGGCAGCTGGGAAACAAACACGCAGCCTCCTCCAACAGTAAGCAGAAACCTTCACTTTTATATATATATTGCAACTGGTCCAGACACACTTCTCTGTATAATCAGGCTGTTCAGGTTGGAGTAAGCAAGAAGAAACTCTCTTCTGGTGGGTCTTACAGACGCACAATGGTCCTAGGAAAGGTTTCTCGGTATCGTCTTTTCCTGGCTATTTTTAGTAGTGGGGGCAGATTTGGTTATATGAAAACAATTAGCAGCAGAATGGCAGTCACGGCACGGGCAGTGATGCAGCAGTGACATAGGCTGTCACCAGGCCAAACTGCAAAGGTGGCCAGGCTACCGGACAACTGCAGATATAGCTAGGCACTTTGAGAGAGTTGTCCAGACAGAAAGAAAGGGCACAGTAGAAGTAAAGGGGACAACGAGTAAAGGACTAGCCTGGGAAGAGCCAGCAAAAAGAAACCATCAGCCTTTGTCATTAGGGAAGTTGCTGATAAAGGTTAAGCCTTTAGAGCAGTGGTTCTCAACCTTCCTGGTGCTGTGACCACTTAATCCTGTTCCTCATGTTGCAGTGACCCCCAACTATAAAGTTATTTTGTTGCTACTTCATAACTTTAATTTTGCTACTGCTATGAATCTTTATGTGAATGTCTGATATGCATGGAATCTGATAAGTAACCCCTGAGAAAGGGTGATTCAACTCCCCAAGGGGTTGTGATTCACGGGTTGAGAACAACTGCTTTAGAGCCAAAGGTGCCAGACACCTCAGACCTGGGAATTCAACACTAAACCCTGTCAAGGACTGATAAATCCCGACACCTATGGTTGCCCTGAGGTTATGATGCTAGGCTGTCTTCCCATCTCTTCAAGAGTTTAAGTCTTAAAGAGCTAAGGGTGCTAAGACCCTAGGTCTACATAAGAACCTAAACTTATACACCTAAGTGCCTGATATCCAAGACCACCAGAAAAAAAAAAAAAAAAAAAACTCTTGCCACTGCTCCTCTGGCCTGCAACATACTTATAATTATCAAAAGCAGAAAGAGCCAGAAGCTGCCCAAGGCTAGCACTTGAAAAGCAACTTGATGCCCATAATTTCTATCCAGGTGAATCTGCTAACCCTGGAGAGTATTAATCACCCAGCCATGACATCATCCTATTTACAGACCAGCTGGCAGGCTCCCACTAGCATCCACTACTCGAGGGCATTTGTTCTAATACCTCAGAATTTCACCAGTTCTGAATCCTTAAATTCTCCATAGAAAAGCACAACAGAACAAGTATTATTTCAGCCCATGATCTTACTCAAAACTCAAAGCCTTTCTACCATTTCCAAGGCCCCAATTCATCCTGTGCCTACCCCATAAATAACATAGAAACAACGAGGAAGCATTAACTTTGTCATTGAAGGAGGGCAGCTTAATTTTGCAATCAAGAGGGCAGCTAATGCCAGATTGCTTTCTATGTATTCTAGGTGGGAGCCTGGAGTCGTCTGTATGTAACAACATTATGCTCTGCAAGCCCAGGCCTTGGGAACCACTAATGAATGAGTGGACGCTACAGAACGACTTAAACCAAGAGCTATCTTGTGTCAGGTTTTCTTTGAAACCCGTTCAAGTGCAGCTGGCAACCGACACAGCCAAGTTCTCCTGCTACTGTCTGCATCAGAAACAGGAAAGAAAGTGGCTGAGTGACTTGGCTTTTTTTTTTAATCTGTTTTTATTTTATTTTATTTTTTTATTAAAAATTTCTGCCCCCTCCCCGCCTCCCTTTTCCCTCATTCAGAGGAATGTAGATTCCTAGGGACTCACCTGTAAGTTTGTGTACATGAAGATTGCAAATCTGAATTTTGTACCTATGAAGACTTATAAAAAGAATCCTGAGTGTAACTAACTCTCTTTGACTTGTTTTGGTAATTTAATGTTCACAGGAAAATAACTCTTAAGTTTCACTTTCCGAGGAAATTGAAAGCTATGAACATTGCCAGGAGACAAGCTCACTGTTTTATCACGCCTTCCGCCACAAAAGAGCACAGGATAAGACACTCAGTGATATTCAGACCATGCAGTGACTCTAACCAGGGTCAGTTTTCTATTCTTTCTGTAAAAAGTTTATTTCCTTGGAATTTCAGGAGATTTCAAAGTCCTCTGGTTCACTTTCCAACAGATTTACTACTTTTTACTATTTTAACTTCTTCTGACACCCATCCCCCCTCTCTCTCACAGAGAGAGAGAGAGAGAGAGAGAGAGAGAGAGAAAGAGAGAGAGAGAGAAAGAGAAAGAGAGAAACACACACATACACACACACACACACACACACACACACACACACACACACACACACACAAGAATTGCTTTCTACCCTACAAAATCTGGAGAGCGCTGAACAACTTTCTAAAGAGGTGAGTCCTGCCCTGCTTTCTGTGGAGACTGGATACTCTGTGAAATACACAAGACTACAGGTAAAATCTTTGTGGATCTTTTGGTTGAGAGAGGAGGAGGCAGAGCTGGTGCCAGCTGCAGTCAGCAACGAACCCATGGTAGCTGGATTCGGATGATTCTTTCAGGAAGATGGCAGACATCTTTATTCCTCCAGCACAGAGGACTGAGCTCAGGAAAACACATAGCACACATTTCAGATTATAAAACAAACTTTTTAGAGGTAAGTCTGAATAACTGAATAAGGAAAAGAAGGTTTTGGTTATCTTGGCTAGGGAGTGCTTAGAACCTGGTGGCTTTGATGAGTGACTGAGTAAAAGACAAGTTGGTAACAAGAAAAAATCCCCATGAAATAACATTCAGTAAAAAAACGCATCTGGACATCAAGCTGCGTCATCTAGGATTCCCATAGCAAACAACACAAGGGTCAATGGGCATGTGTGGCAGAAAACATCTCCGATTTATAGTTGCTGCGAACACAGTGTTTCAGTGATTTCATAAGCACATTTAGTACTCTTCATTCACTTCTACATCAGATGGAAAGGTGGCATTTTAGACATTGTCGTCCTGTGCTATCCTGAAAGTTAATTTGCTTTGTTTGTTTCTTTTTTTTTTCTTAGTTTTCTTTGTTTTTATTTTCTAGTGGTAAGACGCAGGAAAGAGATGGAGAGTTAAATATAAATAGATACATACTTTCAGAAAGTTCTGAAGACTCTCTGTGTACTGGGGTATGTCCATCATGTGTACTTGTACAGAAGTTTTTAAATGTTGGTCTCAGAATGGTACACATATTAAATTAGTACTGCTAAGTTTATTATTATGTTGCACAGACTTTCTAAGCCTTTACACTACTTCATTTAGTAACTGAGGTATGCATTCTTAAATCGACCATGAAAATTTGTTTTTTATAGCTGTTATTTGACAACTCTATTATTAAAGCTGCTATTTCTCGGAGGTAAACTATAATAATTTGCTTAGTTTTATAAGAATTTTTATCTTTAGTTCTAATTAATACAATGCTAATATAGAAAAATTGGGGTTTATTTGTTAATAAGCACAGGATTTATTTTAAAAACCACCTTTAGTGAATGTCTTATTAGCAACAACATTTAACTACATATGTTAAAAAATTTGACAAAGGATGTTAATTAACTGATTATATTAGATCCTTATGAGTGGGTAAATAACACATTTTTCTGACTTCTAGTATGTCCATTTCTTTCATGGTATGTCTCTACTTCATGCCTTTTCTTTATATCTTGTGACTGACAATTGAAGACAAAAACATTAAATGAGCTTAAATTCTTGCCTCCCTCAGTGACCCTGTTGATATCCTTGTCTCTTCTCTCTCTGAGGAGGGTTTCCCAACTGAAGCAGAGCTAGAAATACGCAACTTTAGTTTTCACTCTGCTTCAGTTTCACTCTGAGGCGCTTTCAACTTTACATACCTGTTCTCTTACCATGCTTCCAACAGTTGTTTCCTGTCCACTTTCTCATTTGAAGCTACTGAATGTCAGAGAATCCTCTTGAGACTTTGTTCTTCAAGTGTAAATTTATCTAAGTTAAAACACTTTCTCATTTTCTATTTTATTCAGTGTCAATTGAGGGCATTTCTTCGTGCCACTGGGGCTGAATATATTTTGATATCCAGGACTTGCTGGCAGAAGATGTGTTTTAACACAAATAGCCCAGATACTACATTATTGGACACTTTGTTGAAATTGTGATCACTATTCCAAAATCAAAAGAAATATCTTTTCAACAGCAAAAATATGAGTGTTGACATGTAAGCAGAATGAATAAAATGTATCACGATATCAAGATCTCCTGTCATGTCACATCAGCTTATATTTTGGAGTAAGAATGTTATCAAAAGCCACAAAATCAATAAAACCTTCATATTATTAAAAACACTTCGGTTTGTGGCATCTTAGGTCAGTATTTGCTGAAAGGAGATTGCTCTTGAGAGTGAGCTTTAATCAGCTCCTTGACTGTTTGCAGATGAGCAGATATTTAGGCATAAAAGTTGGCATTGACTCACCCTCTGTAACATTCTTCATAGTCGCTTCCCTGTGTCTCTTGGGAGAACTTCCCATCATAATCTGGGCCTTTTTCAGCCTGACAACACTGTTCAAAAACTAAGTAAATAGTCCTAGAATATTTAGTACCCTCATTATAATAGTACACACACACGAACTATATCCCATGACAAAAATTACTTACAAATTTAAGCAGATATTAGAATCCATCCTCTAGAGTTATAAAGGATGTATAGAAATTCCTAATCAAGCCTCTCTAGAAGAGGGCATTTGGTCCATTGAGAATTAGCAAATGTGGGAGTTTGTAGAAGGCAGGATCTCAGCTGATTCTTAGAGGCTATCACAGAAGGCCTACAGAGAAGGCAATATGAAAATTATGACAAAAAGACAGCATCTATTTCACAAGACGTGGCAAGGGAAGGATGCTGTGTGTTTTGAAGTATGTGATGTCAATAATATAAAAGAAAAAGATGTGAAAGGTGCAGATTGTCCAAGGCCTTCCAAAATAAAAAGAAACAAGGAATTAAGAAGAAAACAAAAACTTGATGAGCTAGAAAGTTATTTTAGCAGGATGTAAACATGGCCTATTCAGAGAAAACTGGCACTATGAGCAAAGAATCTAAGAAATGAAGCCTAACAGGAAGAAAACCAACTAGCTAATTTCCCCCAGTAAATGCTATCATCAGACAGTACAGTGTGCACCTGGAGAGCAAGGTCTTACACCAAGCAAAACAGCATGCCAACTGAAGCTGGTTAATGAAGAGCCAAGTGGACTAGGGCCAATGCCCCAGCAAGGGTCACCCTCTTGCAGTCAACACGCATTCCTGTACGTGTAGAAATGATGCAGCCTGTTTACCAAAAGGCCACTTCAGCATGTGCAAGTCAGGAATTTGCCAGGGGACAGCCAGGAACAGGTTCCAGCCCAATAAAGAGTGGAAAAGGGAACCAAAGTCTAACATCAATTTTACATAATAGAAAAAGAGCCCAGAATTTCAACCTCAGAGCCCATACTCTGAACACTGAAACAACCACTGATTTCCATGCTTTCTGCTGTCACAACCGTCACTGACCTAAGCCAGCTGCCATCATCAACAGGGACGAAATTCTTAGACTTATTTGTTAACTGAGCAGTTCTCTGGTCACTTTTCACAGGGGCACAGTTGGTCATCAGTTCTCCATTTTTTCACATACACAGCTACGGACAACACTACCACATGGCTTGTTCACCCACCTAGGCACACCCTGTTTCTATTATCTATCCATGTATGTAATTCTGTATGCCGTTATTCTCTTGTAGGCTCGCCCATACTTTGAGAGATGGTGAATGAATACAAGAGAATTGTTCTTCTGACAGGACTGCAGTGTATCAGTGACTATCATTTTAGAATAGTTAAGTCTTTACTAATCCATGACCTACAGCTGACTAAGAAAATGCAAGATGATTATGACAGAATTAAGATTGCCGACTTAATGGAAGAAAAGTTCCAAAAGGATGCTGGATTGAGTATACTCATAAAACTGTATCAAGATATTCCAGAACTTGGAAAGCTTGTTGATACACTTAGAAAAAAGATGGCAGAAGGTAATGGGGGAGCACCCTTGATGTGCACCCTTTTGCTAACCTCCCCAGCCTTGCTAGATCCTTGCAGTGTTTACAGCTGATATGCCTGCCCCTTCCCCAGTATGTGCATTGGGACCTACCGAACGGGAGCACTTCAGATGTTAACAAGTTGTTGAAAATGCAGGCAACTCCTTTCCTAAAAAGAATTCTAATGCATCTGGATGTAGATGTCCTTGGGGGGTGGGTGAAGAAAAGGAAAACAGCAAAACAGAAGTTGCTCAGAGAAAGAAGAGCTTTTAATACAGTAGCATGAATAGACACTTATAAGGTAAGATTTCAATATCACACTTAAAAATACCTAAGTCAATTAATACAACTCCAAATTAAGATATGCCATCATTAATGTATTTTTTTTTTTTTTTGGCAACAAGTGAGTCAATATTTAAGTAGAATCCTGAATCTAAGGGGTGTGGAGAAGTTCCCCTTTGTAAAGTTACTAGGTTCAAAATACATGAAAAGAAGTGGGCATATTGCCCATAGCTGTGGAACATTCTGGACATTTAGCATTCAGTTGATTGGAACAGAGAGCTCTCCAGTTTAAGACTGGGGTTCATGCCAAGATCTTATCTCCAGAAAGTAAAAGGGACCCAAAAGGTAAGCTATCAAATTCACTATTCGTCTATTGCCACACTTCAGATAAGGTCACAATTTCTTCCTCTGTTTCTCTAATTTGGGGTGACCTGCAAAAGATAATCTATCATAAATTCATGTAAATTTTAGATTTTTTTCAAAATAAGTTTGTTTATTTATTTATTTATTTATTTATGTGTTTATTTTACACCCTGGCCACGGTGTCTACTCCCAATCCACCCTCAGTTCCCACCCCCCAGTGCCAGATCTCCCATGAGTATCAACAAAAATGGGATATCAAGTTGCAGTAAGACTAAGCACCTCCCTATGTATTAAGGCAGGGCGAGATGAGTCAGAATAAGGAGTAGGGTCCCAAGAGCCAGTAAAAGAGCCAAGACAACCCATGTTCTCACTATTAGGAGTTCCACAAGAAGATCAAGCTACACAACTGTAAAATGTATGCAGAGTACCTAGGTCAGTCCTATGCAGGCTCCCTAGTTTTTGGTTCAGTCTTCTGTGAGAACCTGTGAGCTCAGGTTTGTTGTTTCTGTGAATTTTCTTGTGGTGTGAACTCTCTGAGTCCTGTAAGCCTTTGTCCGTCTCATGTACAGGATTCCCAGAGCTCAGCCTAATGTTTGGCTGTGGGTCCGCATCTGTTTCCATCAGTTGCTGGATGGTGCTTCTCTGACGGCAACTGGGATAGGTACCAATCGGGTCACAGGAGAAGGCCAGTTCAGGCTACTTATCCGCTGTTGCTAGGAGTCTTAGTT
Source organism: Alexandromys fortis (assembly GCF_014885135.2). Taxonomy (NCBI): domain Eukaryota; kingdom Metazoa; phylum Chordata; class Mammalia; order Rodentia; family Cricetidae; genus Alexandromys; species Alexandromys fortis. Next base: position 2,309,610 of record NW_026067925.1, on the reverse strand, counting down.
GGGGTTATCCTTGTAGATTCCTGGAAGATTCCCTTGCTCCAGATTTTTACTTAGCCCCAAATGTCCCCCCATTCCAGTAGTCTCTTCAGTACTCTCTCCTTCCTCTTCCCCCAATCTGATTGCTCATGTTCCATCCTCACTTGCCCTCAGTTCACTCACAAAATCTCTTCTACTTCTCCTTCTCAGGGAGATGTGGGTTTACTCCCATAAACCCTCCTTGTTACCTAGTCTCTCTGGGTCTGTGAACTATAGTGTATTTATTCTTTTTTATAGTTAATATCCACTTATGAATGAGTACACACCGTGTTTATCTTTCTCTTCTTAAAAGCAAACTATAGGATAAAAGAGCTAGGATGGTGCTTGATTGCTGCGTATACAAGTCCCCACAAGGGAAGACTATGCTCATTGCACCTGAAAAGAGCAAGCAAATCCTGATGCAGTTCCTGTATCTGTATTGTTTGTTGGTGACAGAGATAAGCAGGAAGTAGTATACTGGAACAATAGCAGGAAATATACCGGGACAGTAGCAGGAAATATACCTACACACAAAAACGAGGCAAAATATCACTGGGTGGACTTCTGCTGCCTTACAACAGGACAGCTTCATTCAGTTTATTGTCTTTTCTTTACTGCATCAGTTGAAAAGAAAAGCAAAAGAAAAGCCAAACACGCTGCAATAGGACCCAGTCAGAACGAATCCAGCACTTCCCACCTTGTCTCCAACATAGAGGAACACTTGGAACTAGGATCAACTATGGTGATGCCTTCATCAAAGGTACGCTAAGATCTCACTGAAGAGGCATCCACTAAGCTTGTTCTCCTCAGTACCTTTCTCTGAGTACTTACTCTAAGCCCTTTATCTGTGCCAAGGGCATAGCAAAAGTGAAGTGAAGGGTCACCAAATTCATGATGTCTGGTCACTCTTTTTGTTAGGACTGCAGGAATACTTTTTTATTTGGTATAACATAATTTTCTGTAACAAAAATATAAAATCATTACTTGCTTTGTGTGTATGTGTGTGTGTATTTTACATATGCATGCATACATGGCATTTGTTGATACCAAAGAAGAACTTCAAGTGTGTGTGTGTGTGTGTGTGTTTAGTTTGCGTACATGTGTATGCATGCATTTGTTGATGCCAAAAGAGAACTTCAAATATCCTGTTTAATCACTCTCTGGTTTTTGCCTTTGAGATAGAATCTCTCCATGAACCTGGAACTTTACTGGTAGACAGCAAGTCCCAGAGACCATCCCGACTATGGGGTAGCGGCAAGCATGAAAAGTTGCGATATGATCTTAGATCCTCCTGCATGTGCAGCAAATACTCTTGTTCCCTGAGTCATCTCTCCAGCCTCCCCATCACTCCCTTTAAAAACATTTGCAAAAGTAGTAATCAGTTGTTAAGGATACAACTTTAAAGGATATGTTGAAGGGCATTAAGCATCAACTTGTACTTTCTAAAACTCAGCCTAGTGTTCTCCATCATCAAATTTTAATAGAAGATTGACATAAATAAGATGTTTCTACTCCTGTATGAGATGATCCTCTTCTCTGGCATTTGTTCAAAGTATTTAGTTCCCAATGAATCAATAGAATCAGAATCCAATAACATCAAGTGAGTTATCTTGTTATTTAAACCATTTTATATACAGTATTAAAAACCGTTATAGGGAACGGGGATAAAAACTTCATAGAGGAGCTCAGCTTTGCTCACACAAGACCCCAACCAAGTTCAATCTCTACCACACAGAAGGGTGGTGACAGGGATTCCTGGGTGCCAAAACAGCAGACAATATGGAGTTGTTTCTTTGGAAAGTTGAGGGAAGAAAAACCCATAAGTGGGAGCCAATTTTGCTGCTAACCTGTTGCCCATAAACAACCCTAAGTTGGACTGAACAAGGTTATCTTTGGTGTTTTATAAGACATACAGAGTCGGGATTCCAAGCCGAACCAGTGAAATTCAGGGCCCAGCAGTCTACGAGATATTCTCATTAGGAAGGGAAGAGGCTAAGTGTTGGGCATCTCTATATGTGATCTATAATACCTCCTGCAGCCCAGGGGGGACTGGCCAAACAGAAGTATTTTTAAAAGGGAAAATGTAAAGATGTGTTTGATCTGATTTTTGAAACCTATTTATCGGGATACAAAGAATTCTAAAAATCTATTTCCCTTCAGAAACCTGAAGACACACTCACCAAATCACCTGACATCGTAACAACACAGTCGTTTCAGGAAGAGCATAAACTTCCAGAACTTTCAACAGCCAACAGGTGCCCAGTTGTAAGTGAACCACAGACTCCTCAGGGGCTTCCAATGACAGGCTACAGCAGCCTCCAGACTCCCCTGGAGCCTCCAGAAACATCACACATCATATTAACAACATCCCAGGGTCCTTCAGCACCATTTTCCACCAGCGATCGGACTTCTCAGGTGTCTCCAGTGATGGCCTCCAGCAGCATCCGCACCTCTCAGGTAACTTCATTGGTTTCTTGTAGTCATCAAGGTCCCCTGAAGTATCAAAAAACAGTGCCTAAAACTGTCCCAGTCTTTCAAGAAAGCCCAGCAACAGCGACCAGGGTTGTCCAGACCTCTTGGATGCCTAAAGCAACAGTGCACAGCAGCGACCAGGCCTCTCAAGTTACTCCAGCAACAATGACCAGTGGTTGTAATAGTCTTCTGATGTCTGCAGCAGCACTATCTGGCAGTTACAATACTCCTCAGCTCACCCCAGCAACAGTGCACAGCAGCAACCAGGCCTCTCAGGTGACTCCAGCAACAGTGTCCAGCAGTGTCCAGGCCTTTCTGGCAACAACAACCAGTGGTGATAATAGGCCTCATGTGTCTGCTGCAAAAGTATCTGACAGTTACAGTACCCCTCGGGTCACCCCAGCAGCAGAACCCAGGAGAGTCCAGGCCTCTCAAGTGATGCCAGCAACAACAACCAGTGGTTACAATAGCCATCAAGTGTCTGCAGCAACAGGATCTGGCAGTTATAATACCTCTCAGGTCACTCCAACATCAATGCCTAGCAGCTTTAATCCTCCTCCACAGTCTCCAGCATCATGGCCCAGCAACTCTAGTATGCAACAGGTGTCTTTGGCAACAACATCCAGAAGTTCCTCTGCTAGTTTGGTGTCTCCAGCAACACCATTCAAGGTAATGATGGGTTGTTCTCATAATATGACAACAGGGATTAGCACAAAGAATTTCCCATGATCCCCCTATGATGTATGATGTTTTATTTTAATAAGTCACTTGTCTGTTTTAAATATCTGATTTTATGATTTTCAGTCCTTCCCTAGATTAATTTTCTACTCCTCCTGCGTTCTGCTCCATTAAGAAACCGTATGACGTAGTGAGCGCCTGAGCATCCTTGTTCTTTAAAGGACGCAATTAACATTTATTTGTTTGCTTTGATGTTTTGTTGTTGTTTGGGCTTTCATCTTTATTTTTCACTCAGTGAACCATAAATTGATATTTTAGTGGAAGATGTGATATAAAAATATAAAGTTAAGCAGGCTATATCACCAATGATTTTTTATCTTTCAATTATACAAATGCCATTTTAGAAAACTTAGGAAAATAGATAATACACAAAATAAATGTTTGAAACTATCTAGAATCTCTTTCTAAAATGCCACATTTCACTATCCAATCTTGTTTGTTTTATCTTTTATTACATATATGAAGAGTATCCTTTATCTACTAAATTTGTATCAAAATGCACATATTTTTCTATAGCGTGCAGTTTTAAAACTTTATTTAAGCAGGTGTGAGAGATGGCTCAGTGGATAAAAGCACTTGCCACATAAGCCTGGGAACCTGAACTTGAATCACCAGATCCCATGTAAAATGTGGACACAGAAACATCCATGTGTACAAACCACATGTGTACCAAAGCAGAGGCTCAAGGCAGAGTGACAAGAGAATCTATAGAAACTGACACATAGCTTATTAGATATGCATCACAGTGAACTAGAGAGACCCTGTCTCAGACAAAGTAGAAGGTGAGAACCAACATCCAGGGTAGTCCTGTGGTCACACACACACACACACACACACACACACACACACACACACATTTCTACCCCCAAAATATTTTTAAAAATACATAACATATTTTGAACTGCTGTTCAACCCACCAATATAGATTTAAATGATTTTGATATCTGAAAAACTGCAGAGTTCAGACATTATAAAGATAACCCTGTGTGGTATGACTTTAGGCTGTTTCCAGTATTTTCCTTTCCTGCAAACTCTGAAAATACCTGAGAATATTTTTTCATTTCTAAAGAAGTGTATATCATCTACTTTTTAAATCCCGTGCACCTTCTGTTGGGTGTTCTTCACACCAATCTGAGGTACCGCTTAAGTCACATTCAGAGTACACTTCCTATGGTTCAAAAACATTGGAGCACACTGAGAAGTCAGACTTAAAGCCCACCATTCACAGGCTTCCAAACAGACCACAGAGAGTGCTGTTGGTTCATAACTACCTCACTACACTGGTCTCTAGGTTTCCTGTAATTGCCACCATACTTCTTTCAAAGTGTGATCCTGAGTTCAGAAATAGTGCAGAGTAGCTAGGTATGGTGGCATACACTTATAATTCCAGAAAAGACTGGTGGACCTCTGTGAGTTCAAAGCCAGACAGTCTGAAATACATAGCAACTTCAGAGTCAGCTAGTAATACATATTGAGACCCTGTCTCAAACAAAAGAACCAAAGAAAATGAGGTTGGGGGAGAAGAAAGAAAAAAGGGAGGGAGGGAAGAAGGAAGGGAGAGATAGAGGGAGGGAGGGAGGGAGGGAGGGAGGGAGGGAGGGAGGGAAGAAGAGAGAGAGAGGTTGTGCATAATGCAAGTATTGTGGAGACAGGTTGTCAAATAACTACCTTTCTTCCTTGTCCAAATCCAGGATTCTCCTGCAGGGCTGCTTGCTCCTCTTATACAAGTGGATGAGCACCTAATATGAATTATTCAGATTAGCAGAGCCCTGGGTGCTTACAGTAGCTGCCTATTTTATAAGACAGTACTCTGTGTGTGTGTGTGTGTGAAAAGATAATGTAATTTAAGCTTTAAAATGTATTGTTAGACTCAAAATGTAGCTTAGAGGAAGAGAATTTTCCTGGCATTCCAGAGGTTTTGAGTGTATTCCCAAACGCCACAAAAATAACAATTCAACCAATTTGCCCACCATGGGTGATTAGTACATGCTGGAGCTACTGCCAGAGCTCCATTTAGTCCCCATTTATTACAGCACAGCATATCAGACTTTGGTTATATTTTTCTACCCTACCTGGGAAAGATATTCCTTAATGTCTGTCTTAACTGTTCCTGGCTTTCCTGTGTGCATTTCATGTAGAAACCAAGACTGAAGAACGTACCTAAGCAGCCTTCTCAGGAAGATGGTCCCCAAGAAGGTCCCAAACAAGTGATGGTATTAAAGGCAACAGAACTATTTACATATGACATGAGAGAAAATAAAATGATGTTTCATGCCACAGTGGCCACTGAGACTGAATTCTTCAGAGTGAAGGTTTTTGTCGTAATCCTAAAGAAGAAGTTCATCCCCAACAACGTCATTGTCATCTCAGATTACACTGGCCACAATGGTTTTCTAGAAATATACAGAGCCTCCAGCGTATCTGATGTGAAAGGCACCAATATGATGGATATTCCAGTTTCCCTGAGACAAAGAGCCAATGCAACACCTAAAATCAATACTATTTGTTCACAAAGAGTGGGGACATTTGTGAATGGAGTGTTTTCCGTGTATGCGGTAAGTCATTGTGTTATTTTGTAAAATTTCATTGGCAACCTCAGATTTTAAGTCGTAACTTGGCAGTTTGGATGTGATCGATTATATGCATGCAGGAAACGAAGGCCTCCCTGTTCAGAAACAGGAAGTGGAGTTTCACACTTACAAGTGTTGCACAGCCTCTTGCCATTCTTATCAAGGTATCACCATGAAAACATTTTTACAAAGAGACTCAACATGAAACCTGGCATTTTTTCTGTGATGACCTATTTGTAGTATTTTGCATCAATACACATATCCTTAAGACTTTGTTTGCCTTCTTCATTGCCCATATGAGTAGCAACTTAAATATAACTAGTACTCGAACCCTTGCCTGATAATTGTGGTGACAAAAAGAATAAGAACGCAAGTTGCTAACAGACTGATTACCTCATCTTTAAACTACTCTCAATTACATCTGATTTACCTATATTTTCTTTATTAATTCTTAGAGAATTTTTTTAATTTATTTATTTCTTTATTAATTAATTAAAGATTTCTGTCTCTTCCCCACCGCCGCATCCCCTTGCCCTCCCCCTCCCCCAACCAAGTCCCCCTCCCTCGTCAGCCCAAAGAGCAATCAGGGTTCAAAGTATCTTGACCAAACTTCTTCCAAAACCATTTCCCCTACCCTATTTCCCATCCTCTTTTTACTTTATTTTTAGAAGAACCTATCCTGAATCAAATAGCCTGGCTCTCCAGTTCTTACAGTCTGCCTGCCCCCTCTTCTGTGATATTTCGTGAGCCTCAAGTGTATGGATTATGTTTAAAATGTATTGATTGGAAGAGGGCACCCCATGGTCATTTGATCTGTACATTGTGGCCAGTTGCACACTTTTCTGATGGTCTCTACCTTCTGCAAAAAGAGCTCCTTTGGGGAGGTCTGGGAGGTTCACTTCCCTGTGCTTATAGAATACGAATTTAGAATGCACTTAGAGATCATACAGGCTCAGGCAGCTGGCAGGAGATTTTCCTCTAGAGTCCACGTCTCAACAATTCGGTGTCGGATTCATCATAGTCCCTCCTAATGAGTGGACCTAATACCCAATGAAGTCACTGCTGGCTACTCCCAGGATGTAAGTACCACTCTTCCACCTTTCCAAAGATCTTGCCATGCTGACCATTGTTCAGGTTCATTTCTAGCATACCTGGGATGGGATTGGACTGTTAATTGTTCTTCTCTTTGGCAGTTTACATGGATTCTTATGAAACTACAAGAGTTAGTCATCCATGAGGAGGCTTCTAGGCCAAATCCAGATCAGTTCCTCCAAGTTCTGTGTCTGAACTATGTAGTGCCTTCAGCAAAAGGGCTGTACATTCTTTGCCTGGCAGTAGCCTATATTGTTATTGAGGTCTGCTGGACTGCCCTGGTTAATAAGTTGAAAGAAAGTATTCCATTCCTGGCACTGGAGATTTGGTTAGTCTAGGAGGATTTTTTTTTTGGTGGTGGGGGTGGGGGGAGGAGAAATGCCATAACTTCAATCCAACTACATATAGGTGTGCGCGCGCACTTGCACGCATGTGTGTGTGCATGCATGTGTGTGTTTGTGTGATTGTATATGTAATTTAAATTAGAACAAAATAATACATTTCCCTATGTTTTTTTCCATACATCCTTAATATTAATTAAACCTCCTTCCATCTCCCTCTGTGTTGTCGTATCTCCTCCCTCCCCAGGTAAGTGTTCCACACTCATTGTTTCTCATTTCTCCATAGAAATCATGCCCTACTATTCCCAGCCTTAACGTTTCTGTTATGGTCATTTTTTACTTTCCTGGAATCTGATTTTACTCTAGGTTACTCACTGAATCTAAAGATTTGGAGCTTGCATCCACAAATAAGAAAAAAACATACCTATTTGTACAGAGGGCACAAGGTCCTTGTACTCACAGATAAATACTAGGGAAACCAGGAATGTTAAACACGCAGGATTGTCTCTTCAAAGGAAGAGATGTATAGCCTGTTCTCCATCCAGAAGGCTGGGAATGGATGCGGTTAATAGTCTAGTCACCTCTGTGCTATCCGTGGGGTCACATCTGACTCCCCTAGACTCTTAGGTTTGTCTCATTCTCCCTAGGCTTTTATCTTGAGCATTGTTTCTCAGTCGATAAAATTTTGCCATCTTTATGGAAGGGGGCATATGTACTTTAAAAAAAAGTTTCAATGTAAACATGTCTTACACCTTCTTTTATACACAGGATTGAGTTAATTGTCATCAGGAAACCTTAGTGCTGGGTGTGGTGGCGCACGCCTTTAATCCCAACACTTAGGAGGCAGAGACAGTTGAATCTCTGTGAGTTCAAATCCAGCCTGGTCTACAAAGTGAGTTCCAGGACAGCCTAAGATACACAGAGAAACCCCGTCTCAAAAAAANAAAAAAAAAAAAAAAAAAAAAAAAAAAAAAAAAAAAAAAAAAAAAAGTCATAATTGTACAGTGCTTAAATATGCCTGAAAATAAACTGTCCAGTGTCAGACTTTAGACATTTAAAATAGCACCTGCGACTGAGTCAGTTTAAATCAGATTTCCTTCCTGCCCCACATGGCCAGTCACTCTGCTGACCCTGGGGTTTGGAGAGACCCTCTACATATTTGTCTTTTGGGGTCTGTGTTGCATGACTCAGCATATTTTCTAGCTTCAAGCATTTATCTGCAGATTTCATTTTTCACAGCTAAATAGTATTCCATTCTATATATCATTATCCATTTGTCATCTGAACATTTAGATTGTCATCCTCTTCTAGCTATTGTAAATAAATCAGCAATGAACATAGCTGAACAGGTACTTATGGAGAAGGGTGTCAATTCCTTAGAGCATATGCCAAACATTGGGACAGTTGCTCGTAGCTTTTAGAAAAATCTCCACACTGATTTCCAGAGTGCCTGTACCAGTTTGCAGTTTCACCAAAGGGTTACCCTTTCCCCACAAAACACATCAGCATTTTCTGGTCAATGTTTTCTTGTTCTTAGCCATTCTGACTGGATTTAGATTCATCTAGAGATTGTTAAGCACGTGACCTCTACGTTAAATCTTTTTTTTAATTGATTTTTATTGAGCTCAACATTTTTCTCTTCTCCCCTCCCTGCCTATGTTAAATCTTAAGAAAAGCAAATGTAAGAGACTCGAAAAATATAGCTTTGCCTCTCAAGTTATGACAGGAGACAAGTAATATAGAGGAGACTGAGGAATTCTTGGATTTAGGCATGCCTTTCAGCCCCAGTGTCCCTGCAGATAGCATACATAGATGACCTTGTTCAAAGCATGGTCTCGTAGTCTGCTGTAGATATGCAGCAGGGGCCTGTTGCTTGTATCTGTGGTGTTCTCTGCAGTATGTCCAGGTGACCATGCAAGTACATCTGGCTGTAACCTTAACAACACAAACAAAATACAAACGAGAGAAGCAGGGCTAAATGATGCAGATTTAGTGGTTGAAATATTTGGAACAGAATGAACACAAATGGACACTGAGAAAACATCATCCATTTAATTGGGACTTAGTCTCAGACAAACAGTGAGCCAAAGCCACCCTTCTTAGTTCTTGTGGCATTATCTAAGAAATCCACAATGGCAGCCAACTTTATTCTGGTTTCTCCCTACTTGGGCTCCTTAACTCTCATCTCTACCGATTTGGTAGAAGGGAAGGTTTTCTGTAATAACCCATCAGATGAAAACCTTAAATATGAAAAGCTTGAGAGACATTTCCAAAGACAGGGTTTGTGAACCAGAACCCCCAAAGCTGTTTTGTACCCATAATTCTAAACCTAGGCCTGTATTTGTCTTATCAGAGACACGCTAGCACTACTTAAGTCTCACAGATGTCACAGCACTTGACGTATTTCTCAGAAGATGAATGTTAATAATTTCTTTTTCAGAAAATAGTGAACGATGAATTCATTTACTACGGAATAGAAGACAACACAGGGAAGATGGAAGTGGTGGTACACGGACAATTTACCAATATGTACTGTGAGCCAGGAGACAAGCTTAGACTCTTCTGCTTTGAGTTGAGCTCATGTGTGGATACGTGGCAGCTGAGATCTGGGAGGCACAGTTACTTGCAGGTGAGTGCTCTCAGGCATTGCTCTTCTTCCTAGCAATCACTTTTAATACTATGCTAAGGCTTGGCTGCAGCAGAGAAGAAATTCAGCTTTAAACACTAACGTATGTAAACATTTTCTTATCATCATGTTTAAAATGAGGTAATTTTTTCTTTGCTTTGATTCTCTTTGCTTTTGTATTTTTGAAAATATATTTTACAGAATATATTCCTATCACAATTTCCCTTCCCTTTTAAATCCTCCCAGATCCTCCCCACCTTTTCAGAAACCATCTACCGCCACCCCTCTTTTTTCTAATATATCTTTAGGAAACAAACAGGCAAAACAAAATAACTAGGATAAAACAAGAAAAACCAGGAGCAAGTAACACATATACATGCACAAACATGTACATACACACACCCCATAGAAACAAGAAATCAGAAAACATAACATACAAGCAGTGTTTTTTTTTTTAAAAAAAAAAAAAGTTCAAAGCATTATATAACAACAACAACAACACTACCCTTGAATTCATTTTGAGTTAACCATCTACTTTTAAGCATGGCTTGTATACCCAGTGAAATTCCATTAGAGAAAATGAAGTTTCCTTTTGCAATCAGTTGTCTATTAGAAATAGCTTCTTGGTTAGGGATAAGAACTTGTATCCACTTCCCACTCACAGTGTTGGGATCCCATCTGGGATGAACTTGTGTGTGCCCTGTGCATTCTGCCTCACTCTCTGTGAGCTCATCTGTCTGCCCTGCTGTATTTAGAAGGCCTTGTTTCTTTGGTGTCTTCCACAGCTCTGCTCCTACACTCTTTCTGCCTCCTTCTCCACATAGTTTCCTGAGCTCCTGGGGTGGAGGGTTGATGAAAGCATCCCATGTGGGACTGAATGTTCCAAAGTCCCTCACAATTTGCATATTGTCTGGATTTGGGTCTCTGGGTTAGTTTTCAACTACTGCAGGCAGGAGCTTCTCTGGTGCTGACTGAGTGAGACATATAGGCATATGTGAGATCTATACATATAGCAGAATGTCATCAGGATTCACTTTATTGCTGTGTTCCTTTAGCAGAACAGTAGTGTTTGGTTTTCCTCTGGGTCCCTGGCCTATCCACTAAATGTAGTAAATCAGAGTGTAAAGAGGATATTCTCAAACTATTATTTCCTAAGTTAAACAATAAAACTTGTTATGTTTATCAAAATAGGGAAATTATTTGATAGGAATTTGGGTCTAATATGTTTCAAATTCTGGCTCTGATAGTTTCAAATTTACTGAAGGCCTTGAAGCTCATGGACCTCAATTATAACATGAAAATAATGTTCATCACAGAGGATCATGAGCAGAACTCACAACAAACACCATACGTTTCACATGGGTGCCTTAAGCAAATGAGAGCACAACAAAGCAAAGTCCATGCTCTTGTCACACAGTGGGATTCATTAAAACTAGCAAAGACTAATAATAATGCGTAGATGAAATATAAGAACTGACCTATTCAGTCACGTGGAAATGTTTTCATATCTCTTTTATTCCCAGGACCACAAGTCAAACATTCCTAACGCCCTCCCAAACACCTGCATCAGGCATGCCCTCTGTGCCTTCCTCCTAACCAACTGTGCACCGATGTCTTCCACTCAATTCCTGCCTTCGATCCTGCGATTTCTCCTTCCCTACCATTGCTCCACCATATTGCCTGCTCTTCTATCTGTGCTCAGGCCTGGCAGGGTGCAACTAGCTCATTTTACGCTCTCAAGAAGTGGGAGCCAAGTTGATTCAAAGGATAGAGATTCGATAAAGGAGTTAGGTAAAGAAAGATAAGTGATTCATAGGGGCAGTGTGAATAAAGAGGAGTGTGACCAGCTTCATCTCAGCTAACCTGATTTCATCCTTGTCTTCTTCAAGGTCATCCGGGCTAGGAGGAGAGACATAGAATTCAGCTATGGAAATGTACCTAAATTCCAATTTAAACACAACTGAACAACACTGACAATAATGTTTATGATGATATGATGTAAGTGCAGAAAAATGTGTATGTGGGGAGGAAGGGAGGGGGCAAAGAAAAATGTATAGCTCAATAAAAACAATTTAAAAAGCAAAAAATGTGTATCTAGCATATAGTGATATATATACATATATACGGCTCTTAATTTTAGAAAATAGTGTTCTTTTACTTTGCTTTTTGTACATTTTAGATTCTCTATATTTTGTATTTTCCATCTGTATATTTCAACTTGAAAAAATAAGAATAAACTTTTTATCTAAAGCAGTTCTTCCCCAGAAGTCTCTTTCATCCATTTATAAGTTATTATAAAACACATATTGTTCTCTGCAGGTTTGAGATACACAACAACTTGTACTTTGGGTAGGATAGTCAAGGACAGAGGCCTCTTTTCAAAGCAAAAGGCTATGTCTGATGCAGAAAAAAAAAAACAAGTTAAAAGAAATGTAGGGTCTGGAGTGCAGTCTGTACTGTAGTTACTAAGGCTTATGCTTCAAGGAAGGGATTCATTGGCTAAAAAAAAAAAAGGGAGGGAGGAGGTTGTAGGAAGTTAAGGCCTACCAGGCCAGAGGGGGTCAACTTGGAGTCTGCCTGGCCCGCAGGAGGTCCTGATCATGCCTAGTCAATGAGGAGTGACCAAGCTGTGTTTCCTGAGTGCCTAGCAACAGGCACTATCAGAGATGCTGATCCTGCCTAGCCAATGAGGGACAAACATGTGATGTCAACTGTCAAGGGATCAGAATGACTGGGTGCTGGGAGGGTTTATAAGTTTTCCCCCTGTTGTTAAATAAATGAGTCTGCTGTATACCTGACATCTACTTGACTCTCAATGTCTGAGATGTTGACACTGTACTTCTCACCCCCTCCCCACCTGAGGAAGGCACTAAACACCTATATAGCAAACTGTGGATTATCTAGCTTCATAAACAGCATGCTACTGAACTTCAGGACACATACAGACTAACTGAACCTCAGTAATGGCAGGTGGCCTCACCACAATACTTTCTGCAGCAGACAGGCCACTGGGACAAAAATGTAGAGAAACTTCAGAATTAAAAGGTAATATGCATCCAACAGACCTAACAGATATCTGCAGAGCTGTCTACCTGAACTGAGGAACATACATTCTACTCAGCAGCCGATGGATGCTCATCTAAAATTGACTACATAATGGGATGCACAACAAATCCTTACACATTTAGAAAAACTGAAATCCCTCTATGTATCCTATCTGATCACAATGCAGTAAAGCTTAAACTCAACAGCAAATAGCTGTGTGGACTCTAGAGTCACAGAGAAGAAAATTTGCCTACATACAAGTTATAGAGAACCCAGTAGAATATTTTGAGGCTTGAGATATTTACAGCTAAGCCAATGATTTTATATTTTTAGTTAATTTTGTAAGTTATAAATTTGGACCCATTATTTTTTAATATGGACATCAAATTGTAAAAAAGTGTCCTTTTTATATTTTTGGGGGTTTATACTTTTATGAAAAAGAACAGTATATTTTGACACATGACAGATATTGCCTTCCCTATGCTATATAGGCTTATCATTGCACTAACATCACAATGTCATTGTATTATTTCAATATCTTTAAAAATATTTTTTAAATTATTTCAGTAGGGCTCACAATATCTATCTTTAATCACATAGAATATACTTCAAAAATATTATACTGCTTTAGATGCTGTATTAAAATTTTGCAAGAAGTATTATATTCTTAAATTTTACCTCTCATACTTTGTATTGCTCCCATGTATTTTATTTTTAAATATTTTTTAAAATATTTATTTATTCATTATGTATACAATAGTCTGTCTGTGTGCATGCCTGC
>NW_026067925.1:2215293-2295052 GCF_014885135.2 Alexandromys fortis | reverse complement strand
TTATTTTGAGACAGGGTTTCTCTGTGGCTTTGGAGCCTGTCCTGGCACTAGCTCTGTAGACCAGGCTGGTCTCGAACTCACAGATATCCGCCTGCCTCTGCCTCCCGAGTGCTGGGATTAAAGGCGTGCGCCACCATCGCCCGGCAGTACTTTTTATTATTGCCAGAAAAACAGGCTATTTCTTTCATTATTCCTATTTTAGAGTATTGTACAATGACCTTAATGGACCATGCAACTCTTTGCTTTTTAGTTACATGAAGTTATTATTTAAAGCTTGTTTTAGCTGTGATGCACACTGAGCCCATGTACATATTTCTCAGCATCAAGATTAAAAACCCTTGAGCTAGCTTAATTTCTGGGACTCAGTTGTTTTCCTTAGTCTTTAACCTAAACCAGTCTCTGTGAGTCCTCAAGAGAAACTGCTATGTCCTAGCTGTGTGACACTTGCTCACTCCTATTTTCTATCCTCTGATGCCCCGGGCCAACACTATATCCTACTTTTACCTTTACTAATTTTCCCACTAAACTCACCTCTATCTATACAATCTATATAGCTATATAATCCATTACTATATTTGTTAGAAACCCTTAATCATCAAAATTCTATTTAAACTAACACTATTATTGTGTAAAATACTTCAGTTAATTACTTAATTTCTTAAATGAAGCTTAAGAAGAAACCATCTTGATAAAAATCCACAGGTTAAAAATGTCCAGTATAATAGATTATTTCCATGAAATAATCACACTACATTAAAGACAGTGGGGATTTCCCCCCCCCCCATGCCCATTCTCACCATGACAGAGACCAAAGAACAATGGCAGCACAGAACTATCAAGAGACATTATGGACCCGAAATCATTGGAGCCTTGCCTATCCAAAATTCACCCATCTGTGCCTTGCATTGTGGTGAACTGAACTGAAGCTTAATTGCCAACTGCTGCTCCTCTGACATGACCACCACCAGCAACCTTTCCACCCCCTCTTCCATGATGTTCCCTGAACCTTAAATGCTAGAGTTCTATTGTAGAGTTATCCACTGGGACTGGGAGTCACAACTCTACATTTTGATGGCTGTGATTTTTTTGTAATAGCCTCCATCCATTGCAAGGAGAAATCTTCTTCATGAGGGAGAAGGACTACACTTATCTAAGTGTATAAGGACAAATACTTAGAGTGTAGTTAGGGATAATGCTGGTTTAGTGAAGTGGTTCTAAACCAATATGCTTCCTCTACAATTCATGACTTCACTAATCCAGAGTAGTTGGCTAGATTTCTAATACCAGGAATGATTTCTTTCTTGTTGAGGGGGTATTAAGTCCAATTAAAGAACTGTTGGTTACTACTAAGGCATTTGTGACACTAATTCACCCTTAGGATTATTGTGCCATGGTGCTCATCTTTATGATTCTTAGGCATCATAACTGGGTCATACTGATGGTTACCTCCCTCTTTGGGAAGTCTGTATTGCACCTTCTGGTTTTGTGAAAGATAATCGTTGGGGAGAAGACTCTCAGGTCAGTTACAGCTCAGGGACCTCTGAACCCTGTGTCTGAAGTGCATGGTATCTTCAGCAATATGAACTTATCTTCACCTCTGGGGATCAACCAAGGGCAAGAGCAATAGCCCATAATGTTTTGGGAGTCTCCTAGACAATCAACTACTCAAAAGGGGGTTTCTCATGCCTGATATTGGATGTTTTACTAGATTTTTGTTTTGTTTTGCTCTACAGCTAACAGAGGAATTGTAAAGTATTTATCCTTTTTTTTTAATGATGGAAGAGCACTTTTTGTTGTTTGTTTATTTTTTTTTTTTAGTTGTTGAAAAAAAATTTCTGCCTCCTCCCCATTTCCCTTTCTGCCTCCTCCCGGCCTCCCATTCCCCTCCCCTTCCTCCACTCTTCTCCCCCTCCCCTACTCCTCTTCCCCTCCCCCCACTCCTTTCCTCCTCCCTCTCCAGTCTGAAGAACAGTCAAGGTTCCCTGCCTTGTGGGAAGTCCAAGCCCCCCCCCCCATCCAAGTCTAGGAAGGTGAGCATCCAAATAGGCTAGGCTTCCACAAAGCCAGTTCATGCAGTAGGATCAAAACCCAGTGCCACTGTCCTTGGCTTCTTATCAGCCTTCATTGTCCACCATGTTCAGAGTCCACTTTTATCCCATGTTTTTCAGTCCTAGTCCAGCTGGCCTTGGTGAGCTCCCAATAGATCAGCCCCACTATCTCAGTGGGTGGGTGCACCCCTCGTGGTCCTGACTTCTTTTTGAACTAATAGGATAGGATGAAGAGCTTGTAAACGTCTGTCCTCAGGTAGCTCAGTCTGGTTCAAGAAGTAGTATTAGAATCCTTCAAAGAAGTGTTGTTTAGATGAGTTGACTTCAATGTACATTTTTCTTTTTGCTCAGTTTTTGGCTTCGAGGTCTTAATAAGCTGGGTGGAGAAGAAAGATGAAGACTGAGATGTTATTGATCACTTAACTCTCTTCTACTTCCAGCTACTGCATTCTTCTGTAGTGTGCCTCCCTTCATATCACATATCCTCCCCATTCCCATGTCCCTCCCTTAATCCCTTCACTCTTGGATGACTTTCTTGAATTCTATCTGCTCCAAATAAATACATGCCTACATAATAAGGACATACACAAAGGTTTCTCAGGTCTCTATCTCAAACTTACACAGAGACAGGGCTTATATAAACACTGATGGGTAGTGGGGAAGAGAGCAAAGCTGTGACAATCAGATAAGGAGAAGGGTGCTGTGATGACTTACTTAACTGCCCTGGACTATGATAAATACGTGAAGGGTTTGTTTTGGGACTAATTGAGTCCTGGCCTTCAGCTGCCCTTCCCTGCTAGAGCCTTCTAATTGAAGTCACTAAAAGCTGTGCTTTGCCTAGAGGATCAGAGAATGGGATTTTCACCTGTTGGCCATTGACTGCAGGGTATTTAAGCCTCCATGGTGCTATAAAAGAGGGGCTTTGTACCAGTGATTGGGGGGTCTGTCTGTTTCTGTGTGTGTTTCCTCAGCCTCCAGCCCCTTTCTAGAAGCTTGCTAACTGGATTCTAGCACACAGAGTGCAGACAGGGGTGTAGTGAGCAGCAGGTTGGACTTGCTCAAAGATTTGTTTTCAAGGTTTTTAAAGTCTGTCTTGACTTACAACTGCATTTGTCAGAATGATTTGTGCAACTTCAGGCAGGTTGCTTTCATTAGACTTAAACTGTAGTCCAAAAACTCACTGTGGAGTTCAGAGAGAGAGGGAGAGAGATAGAGAGAAAGAGAGAGAGAGAGAGAGAGAGAGAGAGAGAGAGAGAGAGAGGAGAGAGAGAGAGTGTATGGGTGTCTTTGTGACACCCATGGGTTTATAGCTGGGCATCTAGGATAAGAATAATTTTCTAAAGCCAGGCTCCTCAGTTCTGTGAGATAAAAACACGCTACATATGGGCTCTTCTCTGCCATATCCTGTTCATCAGCCTCTTTTCTGCTTTCTGACATAAAACACAAAATAATGTAGTCTTTTGAGTACTGACATTCTTCCATACCTTAAAGAAGCTGTGGGGTCCTGATTTCAACTGTGTTTTCTCTCCATCTTCTGACACCTCAAAAAATACAAGTCTAAGCTTATCTCCTTTCTCGCATTTTATTTTGTCCTGGTTTCCAAGCACCAACACGTCCATCTCCCCTGTTTTGTCTTGTACACCATACAGTGTTCTGTCCTTTTGCTGCTCTGTTATCTGTGAAAGGAAACAACAAGCAAGCTCCACTGAGATGACTAAGGAAGAGCGGCATGTAAATCAATCATCAGACAAGACAGGAGCAGCTTTCCAAAAGAAATATAAGGAGGAATTCCAGCTTCCAAACTAACAGGCTTCGACCTAACCGGTATTAGCAAATGTCAATGGAGGAGGTGGGAGAATCTTACTAAAGCATGTCCCTTCTGTCCATCTTTCTTCTGTCCATTTTTCTAGTCCCAAGCCTTTTTTCTTCTGGGAAGCCAGGATGGCACAAAGAAACAACTAATAGATGGGGAAAACGGGGCTGCTCCAGGGCCAGTGTACAGGAGGATAGGAAAGGAAGAGAAGGAAAAGAAAGGGGGAAGGAAATGAAGGGAAGGGAAGGAAAGGGAAGGGAACGGAAAGGAAGGAAAAGAAAGGAAAGAAAAAGAAGAGAAAAGAAGACCTTGTGGTTAGGAGGAAGGTCACTTAGTGACATAAATCCAGAGAGACACACAAACTAACAATAAAAGATCTAGTGAAGAAGTCTAAAAGTCAGAATATCAAGGACAACATATCATTCACAATCAAATCTGGATTAGAATGGGACCAGATACTAGTTAGATACGTCAAATATGTACAGTATTTGAGAGTTAGTTTTATTGACCATGTGAATAGACATTAGTGAGTAGTTGGCCAAATAGAAAGTTCAAAACTGAGAAGCTAACAATGGGTGTTTTTATGCTTTACTTTTCCAAGGAAGACAATTTACTCCTGCTACCTTTTCTGACAGAACTTGAGGTCATCTGGCTACTAGGGGAAGAAATCATCAACATTCCCTATGGTCCTTCAGGATCTGTCTTAGGCCAGAAAATTGTTCACGCAAAGATAGTGTCCCTGATTCCCATGTGGTAGCTTGAATAGAAAAGGCAGCCATGGGTTTATCGGGAAAAGCATTATATGAAAAAATTAAGCCTTGTTGGAGTAGGTGTGATCTTACAGGAGGAAATGTGTCCCTAAGGGTGGGCTTTGAGGTTTCAGGAACTCAAGCCAGTGGCTCACTCTCTCTTTCTACTGTCTGTGGGTCTAGATGTAGAACTCTCGGCTACTTCTCCCGCACCATGTCTGCCTGCATGCAGCCATGCTTCCTGCCATGAGAATAAAGGACGAAAACTCTGAACCTGTAAGCCAGTCCCACCTAAATGTTTTCCTTTATAAAGTTGCTGGGGTCATGGAGTCTCTTCTCAGCAATGGAAACTCCAACAAAGATACCCAGCATCTAGCTAGGATTCTCTGCTAACTCTTCCATTCTCTTCATTCAATACTAGGTCTTCCAGGGCTGGCTCATCAGTCCCCTCGTTCATCAATGAGCACACATCTGAAGGATGCTCAAAGTAAAAGTGACTTTGAAAGTGGATGGTAATAAGTGTGTAAAATCAACACAGGGGGAAATAGCCGTGTCTATGTTTCACAGGTTACAAGGGTAACAACGTAAATAAAAGTGGCTTCAAAACATTTGCTGGGAAGTCCAAGGGCCACCCACCTCCATCCAGGTCTAGTAAGGTGAGCATCCACGAAACTGCCTAGGCTCCTACGAAACCAATAGGTACAGTAGGATCAAAAACCCATTGCCATTGTTCTTGAGGTCTCAGTAATCCTCATTGTCCACTATGTTCAGCGAGACCGGTTTTAACCCGGGCTTTTTTAGACCCAGGCCAGTTGGAAACTTGATTGGGGGAGGGGGAGGGAAAGGGGAGGCGGCGGTGGGGAAGAGACAGAAATCTTTAATAAATAAATAAATAAAAATTAAAAAAAAAAAACATTTGCTGGGGGCAGTGGCATGCACATGGATCAGCAGGCAGAGGCAGAGGAATCTTAGAGCATGCCAGACCAATTAAAGCTACACAGTAAAAGACCCTGTCTCAAAAGACGAAGCAAACAAAGTACACACAGCATAAAACTTTTGTGAGCTTTGCACACAAGTTTTGGCCAATTATTATCCTACAAATCTTTAACTTTATTAAATTGTTTTTTGATTGTTAAAATTGTTTAAAACCAATTATTTAATTGATTTCAATTGTCCTGTTGCTATATAGAGAGAAAAAATTAAAACATAATTTCTAGAGTTCTGTCAAAGCTTAGGATAGGTGTTATATTTTTCATACCAATCAGTATAAACTTGCATACAGGAACTCACCTTCTGGACTTTAAACGTCCCATTCACAATTGTTCCACAAGGCTGGGTCTTCAGCATCTTAATTGTGGGAGTTCTTCCAGCTTTTAGCCTAATGCTATTTGGGACACAGACTTTGTGGTCAGCGTCAGCATCAACCACAGTTGAGGAGCTGGTCACCTCCAAGAAGTTACTGTGCCAAAGATAGTTTGATATTTTAATTGTTCTCCTTGGGATAAATTTATCTTTAAATGGTGCATATAGAACTTTTACGAAGAAAAATGCGGTCAAGTTGGCCACTGTTGCATGGAATATGTCTTCCTCAGTCTCACACTTGAAAGGATTCGTTGTTTTCAACACCAAGACTGCCAGTGGATCTTTCTGTAAACCTTCTCTGATAGCTTCCTGCTCTGCCACGATCTGCTGCTTCTGAGGCTGTGACCACAGAGAAGAGATGTTAGTTATGGGTCAACACTGTAACAGAGGCAGCCTTCATTCAGACAAACCCCAGGAAGCCAGAAAAGGCTGAGTTGAAAGGGAGATGGAGAAGTGAGGAAAAGATTGGAGACTTGGAATTATCTAGACTGAAAAAATACAAAATGGATACTTCATTTTCTGTATTTAGGTGGGGCCATGGAGCTGACCCTGGAGACAGAATTCCTCAGTCAGATTCCTTCCTTGTCATGTAATTTAGGAAAAGAGTGTGTCAGAAACCTGAATCATTGCTGGCGCTTAATCTGATCTTGTCTTCTTGTGATTCTATTACAGTGTTCTGAGCATGTATGGGACCCTCGTGTAAGGGTGGGAAGGTTCACTGATGCGCACAGAGCACTCCACATCCCCAGGAATATCCTGTGCACAATAAAACACAGACCATTAAGTGCGAGTAAACGAAGAGATCTGGGAGGAGCGCCTACAGATGGATTAAAGGGAGAGTGGGAATCAGAATCAGCTCTACCTTTGTGAGTTTATATAGTATATAACTCTATATACTAAGGATTGCCAAAAAGTTACATCTTAACATTTGTAGTTATAAATCACTGAAATCATTTAAATGCCAAAAAAGGATTTTGTCAAATAAAATATTTTAACACAACATATAAAATGTTAAGTCTGCTTCAGGGGGATAATATAACAAACCATTTTAATTGATTTAACAAAGGACAAAAGTGCATTCCTTATTGAGGACCCACAATAAACTCACTACAGGGATGTTCCCAGTGATAAATGGGCTTTCCTCTCTGCAACCAGACTATGGTGATTGTATGCTCATCTTGGATTTTGTTCTTCCAAAATAAGAAAATAAGAGGGATAGGACACAGTGTGTGTGTGTGTGTGCAACTGCAGGTGCAGGTATGTGTCTGCTCATGCTTGTGTATGCTTTAGAAACAATGCTATTGTCTTACAAATGATTAACTACCTGTAAGCAAAGAGAGACACTTAGGGAAAAAAGGCCCGGAAGAGTAGATTTTGAACTAGGTTTCTGGGAGACCTTGAAATGTGAGCCCAACACTACATCTGATGATCAGCATCCCACACTCAATCTGGTCCAAAGCAGGAAAATGCCAAGTTCACTGAGGACTATTGCAGAACTTTTTGTTTCCAGGCCTAGGAATTCTCTTTGTATCTACCAGACTATACAATATGTATTTTCATGTCTTTGATTAAAATGCAACATTTAAACCTTAGTATTGTTTTCTTGGCAATTCTGGAAATTTCTGAGCCAAGCATAGAGGAAGTGGGTGGGTGCTCTAGACAGAATGGTGGACACACCCTAAACTCATCCCTCTGGAAAATGATGACAATGCCCTCATGGGGAATAAAACTGCATGTGCTTGATGGGTTTTGTGGTGGCTCCCAGCATGCTTCTCTGTCAGGACTAAGGGTCAAAGACTATCTTCAGTTTTATTCCCTCTGCTAGAAAGAGCCACTTCCCCATTAAAAGAGCCAGCACATAGTGAGTATAGGGATTGTCGTTTCCATTCACATTGTGACAACCCTGAAGGGCATTCGTAGCCCCTAATTCTCTCACTGAACAGACTGAACTCCTGGTTGCAATTCCACTGAACTTGAAATTCTCCCCCATTCCCTCACTTCCTAAACCCCCTCACAAGACAAATGCCAACCACACCCTAAAACATACTCACTAAAAATGGTCCCTGGCAGAGTTTTCTTCCAGTAGAGGCTAAGATAGCAATGTGTTATTATGCCCAGAGCGTGGCAGAAACTAGAAGCTTTCAGGCTACATAAATTGATGAATTTGACTGACTTTTCTTTTTGTAATGCAGACGGATCTTTCTTATCCTAGCCTTGCTTTCCTGCTTTGTATGCTCTAAGCCAAAAAGCAGGCTTCCTGAGCTGGATGAGAGGGAGAGTCATGGGAGGGGGTCCTCACGAGGACCAAGGAGCTGCCCTGGCCTACCTTAGCTTGAGGACTGACTTCTGGAGAAGAGTTTTTCTTGGAGGATTCGCCTCTGCTGGTGGCAGAGGCACCAGAACAGTTTTCAGCTTGACTTCTTTTTTCTACTTGCTGCGTTCCTTTCTTCTTTCTATTTGTCATGGATCGACTCTCAACTGAAAAAGAAGAAAAAAGAGGAGAAGGGGGAGAAAAAAAGGCGGAAAAACGAAGGAGGAGGAGGAGGAGGAATCAAAAAGAGGTACGTTAACCTAAAATGCATGAGCAAGCATGGCTGAGACATTAGAATATCATGACCTCTCAAGAACAAAATTAGAAGGGAGACAGAGCAGGATGATGGACTAGGAGTTTCCCATCTTCAGTCCCCCAAAGAATACAACTCATGACTATCCTCAGACAAGGCACATTAGGGAACATTTCAGAATGCAAATATGGTATCTTCTAGAACCATGGAACCAATAATGTCTTGAGGGTAAGAGAACTGGTTTCATTTTCACAATGTTATGTCCCTTCCAAGATGGCACAACCCCACGCCTACTATGGTGAAGATGGAGAGCAAAGGGTGAGCCTGTGGACTTCTCAGCATTAGAGGATTCTTTATAGAAGGCTCATTTTCATGAGGAACTCTGGGGACACTGGCAAGACTGGAATAACAGGGGCCAATTAGAAATAAACAAAACAGGGCTGTAGAGAAGGCTTAGAGGTAAAGAGCGCTGGCTGCTCTCTTCCAGAGATCCTGAGTTCAATTTCCAGCAACCACATCATGACTCACAACCATCTCTGAGATCTGGTGCCCTCTTTGGGCACACAGGCATATACTGTATACATAAATAAAATAAATTTTTTAAAAAAAGAAAGAAACAAAATGAAGTGGGTCTCACTGTGACCAGTACATGCACACTGCCTTATGGAGTTGCGCAATTAAAGAGAAGATGGCATAGTACTTTAAGAGGCATGTACATGCCAAGTGGTGGTGGTGCAAGCCTTTAATCCCACACTCAGGAGGCAGAGGCAGACAGATCTCTGTGAGTTCAAGGCCCGTCTGGTCTACAAGAGCTAGTTGCAGGACAGCAGGCTCCAAAGCTACACAGAGAAGGCCTGCCTTGAAAAGCAAACAAAAACAAGACAAAACAAAAATGCATGCACACAGATTTGTTGGCTTTGCATCACAGCTACTGCCAACTGTTCACTTAGCCTTAGCACTCTGTGTAAGGTTTCTCCAGACTTGCTAGGTGAGGGTGTGTACATTTGCACACGTGGAGTGTGATGACCCTGCCCAGCCTCAGAGCAAGGCACCAGGCTTCCGGAAGATTACAGGCAATCTCATACACACAAATAACCTAAAAAGGAAATATTTGATCCTGCTGGCCACAGCCTATTATGAAACTCGCCCACTCAGCCCGGGGTTTTACAAAAAAGTCCTTTTGTTAAAGGCAAGTTTGTACCCCAATATTTCTTCAGCATCTGGACTCTCCAACCCTAGTGACCACGGAGAGATGGGACTGGGAAGACTTTTAGTGCAGCCTGAAATTCAGTGTGAGCCCAAACTGGAAGGAAAGCCTGAGACTATACATAGCTGTCTAGCATAGTCTCTGGCCCTGCCATTCCAAGTGGCCCAAGAGCAGCACCCACAGCCTTTCCCAGTCTCAGAACCCAACTCATGGCCATGCACAAATAGAAGCCCGATTAGGGCCTACATCACATAAACTTAATTAAAGATGATTACAGATGCTAGCCAGCAGCTCTACCTGACTGCAACAAGATCTGACCTCACTGGACCATGCAATGTATCCTTATTTGAGCACAGGACACAAGCAGTAGCCTGGTCCAGTCGGAGAGCCTGAGAAGAAATTGCTCCCCACAGCCCATTCCGGCTGACATATGCAAAAGCACAGCTGGGTGAAAGAAAAGGGAGGATGAAGAGGAGGGGGAGGAAATGAAGAAGTAGAAGAGTAGAGACAAAAAAAAAATTGTTACTGCTTTCTCTTCCTCAAATGTGCAGCAAAATACGAAAAGAAGAGACTCAAAGTCTGGACCATCCAGAGCCCCGGTTCATCTGAACCAGCGCAAAAACCATGTAAGCCAGGCAACAGTGTGGTGTTGTATTTAAAGCAATGGAGAAGAAACTAAATGTTTACTAAGTAAGAATATTTTACCTAGAAAACTCCCTCAACAGAGGGAGAAGTGGGCGAACAAGATGCCTCGGGGGTAAGGGCATTTGCCACCAAACCTGATGACCTGAGGTCAGCCCCAGGTCTCTCTTGCTGGAAGGAGAGACCTGAGTCCTGCATGCTAATTTCCTGAGCCTAAAGGAGCTGCTGATAACCATTAAGAATTAAGGGAATATTAGTAAATGGAAAAGCAAATTGTTAAGTGAATGACGTATTCACTTTTCAGCAATGCCCCATAAGGCAGCTGTATGATAGATCCTGGGTACCCAGGTCAAGAATTAGGTTTTATTTTATTCTGAGACGGAAACTTCTTGTCCTGATTTTGATGTGACCGTCTATCAAGGTGGGCAGTGTTCAATTGCTTAAGGGACTCATGAAAAAAGCATGTCTTAAGAAATTTTTAGATGTGGTTTCTCACAGAATCTGAACCATTCGGGATGTTGATGGATTTGCTTTTGCTAGAAATCAAATGATTTAATGAATATAGATAGCAGTAGAATGAGTTCTCTAGTTACATAACAAGGTACTCTGTCACTATATTTCAGACAAAAGAAGGTAGTTGAGTCTTGGTCAGGGATGTTACAGAGACTCTTTCAGGCACGTCTAACCCAGGGTCTGTGGATCACACGAATTCAGGGTATGTCTAACACAGGTTCTTTGGGTCACATGAGCCCAGGACTTTTCTAACTTATGATCCATGGATTACATGAGCCCAGGGCATGTCTAACCTATGATCTGTGGGTCACATGAGCCCAGGACAACTCCAAATGCATCCCAAAACAAAACCATAAACTTAACTTAAAGCATTACTTGATTTTCTTGAAATATTTTAACTGCATTTTTCTGCTAGGGAGCATAAACTCTGTAAATAATGTTGGCAGGTGAGTGATGTCAAAATGGCTAGAAATGCTTACAAGAACTTAGGCTGATCTTCCAGTGACTAGCTCTATAAAATCATTTTTTTTCTTTTTCTGAGAAACAAGCACATGAAAACATTCAGTCTATACTGACAGTATAGAAGAGGATAAAGGAGAGTCATAGGATCTCAAGGGAATAAACCCATCATTCGATCCCACCGCACCAACCACACTGATCTCTTTTAAATGTCGTTCATAGTGTTACTGCAGAGACATTTGGCAGGGCGTCACCTTCCCACTATATACTCATAATTTGATGCACACTTTTCATCTGTCTAACTCATGGTTATATTTAAAGAATTTGGCTAGATTTGCTTGGCTTTATCATACTTATGTGCCCTCATAATTTTTTTTAATCAGTTTTCCTGTTCAAGCCTTTTCTCATAGTCAGAACCCTGTCATTCTTTAATGATATTCTTTAACGAATTCAAATATCTCCATTTTTCGTGATGGACACTTACCAGAGTAAACACTAGGTGGGAACTGCTAGGAAAGAACCCAGAAATCGACATTGCCCTGACGGCCAGAGGCATCACTGACAAACCTGCGCTGCACTTCAAGCGGGCTTGCAGATGGCTTCACATAGAGCTTTGAAGGAGTATAGGATCTAAAATGACTTCTAGGTCATCAAGTGGAGCTGTCAGTCACTCCTGGTTTTCAACCAGTTCTCCCAGCAGGTCATTTAGAGCTAATCAAACTGAGAGAATCCCACCAACACTAGACACAGTAAAATGGGGGGGGGAATGAAGGGGTTTTATGTCATCCTAGCTAGAAAACAAAAATCAGGAACATGAATTGATGGAGGGGGTGGTAAAAGATATTATCAAACGTATTCAGTTGACTTGGAATAGATAAGGAAGTATCAGCTTGGAGTAAGTATGTGTTCTTACTGTCACCCTGTGGTCAAATGGAAGAACTACATATTCCTTCTAATTTCAGGGCACCCTTTGAAAATAGTGTTTGGCATCATCAAGCCTTGCTCTAAGTTCCTCAAAATTACTTAACAACTTGTATCTGTATGAAACTTTAACCTTCCTTCATAAGTTAAACTGTATATAAATATCTCTTGAGAAGTCATGTCACCCACGTGATGAGACACCCTTCTTCTCAGCAAGCTGTTAAAAATTTGCAACTTATGTATTACTTAGTGTCCCCAAAGGACTGCTTCTGGAATCTCTCACTTTAGGGAGCCTCTTGATGAGGCATTCCTTTGTCAGCTCTATTAGCTATTTAAATACAAAGGATTCACCAGTTATTCTTAGGGAGCAATTGGGACGAAATGCATATAATTGAAGGAGACTTGGTGGCGGTTTATCGAATACAAACACGTCCTTTGTATCCTGGAAATTCATAGTGGCATCTATTCTGGAGATGTGTAAAGGTAGAAACTCCATGGACTCGAAGCACATGGGCTTCCTAAAGAAAGACTGACTGGGACTTTGAAGGCTGGCTCATTACGGAAGTGAATAGTCTACGGCCAAGTGAGGCGATTCTCTGGCTTGTCTGCTCGAGGCTGCGCTGTGCTGATATTATTGTCAGGCCCTCAGAGAAGTATGAAAGCCTTAAGTATCATGGAACGGGACCTTGAACGCTAACACTGCCATCTCGTGTGCACAGTTTCTGCAAGTAGATTGGAGACAAGGGGTGGCAGCTCTAAGTGCTGGCAACAAAAATGCCTGAGGAATTTGCAACACAATTTTCAGTGCCTCTCAGGCAAGGAGGCGAAGGGACCGATGGTTGGTGATTGAGCAAATTAATGCAACACTCCGGGGGCTTTATCGCTCTTGTGTCATTAAAGGAGGGGCATTTCCACACACCTTTTTTCTTTTGCTCCTGAAGACAATTTGCGGCGTGCATGTAATTCAACTTCCGGAAAAGGTAAATGGTCTTCGTCACTGCCAACGCTGGGCCTGAGCTCTGAATCAGCAGGTCCGCTAACTCAGTCCTGTTTTTAGTCTCATTCAGTTGGCTCCTAGAGATCCTAAACTCATGCAAGACAAAGTACTTGAACCGTTCCAGCTCCTTCTCGGTGATTTCCTCCAGGCCGGTCAACAAGAGGATCTCCCTGTATTCATGCTCCATCTCACAGGCGCAAGATCAGCCTGAAACAAAACCTCAGCCACAGGATCGCCGCTCGCCAAGCAAATCTACATTCAAGATAAACGAGGTGAGTGAGTGGTCAAGAGAAAATATCCAAGATGGTCCCCGTGCCGCAAGAGAGAACTGGGTGAAATATGAAAAGCAAATCCCTAGGCAAGGTCACTCGTGTTGGGAAAGGACAGGACACCTTCACAGGGCACATGCTGCCACGGGAATTCTTGAAGTCCTGTTCTGTGTTCCTGTCCCCTCTCGGGCACATTTGTTGAGGCGTGTGACATGTGACAACAGGGTACATACTTCGGGCATACAATTTGAAACTTTGACATGCATGTACATGAAATACAATCTACCAGATAGTTCACTAGTGGACCACATTTTGATGTTCTGTCTTTTCATATTTCAAGATCAAATTTTTTTCTCCTGTGTTCTTCTCTAGAGATTTTAAATGTCACCTATTAACTTCTGTAGCTATGACCTACTTTGGATTTTTTTTGTATGTGGTATGAGATGTTGCAAAGACCCTATTGTTCCCATGGCACGAATTTTCCCATAATTGCATCAGAAAGGCCATGTCTTCTCCATTTACTGTTATCAAAAATCACCTTCTCAAATATGAGTTGGTCTAGTTAAGGACTCTTTCCCCTGTACAGTAGTTTGTCTCTCTGTTAATTTAGGATGCATGTGATACTTTGAATGGGAACAGTCAATAAAATGAAGGTGTCAACCTTGTCAATTCATATTCAAACTACATGTAAAACCTCAAAGAGAACTTCTAAGGATGAATCTAAGATCTGCATGAAAAGGCAAGGACAATAACATTCAAAATAATTAAAATAGTCACCAAGAAACACTATGCTTACTACCTATAAATTCTTCCATAAAGAAGTAATAATTAAGAAAATCAGATCATAAGTAGAGATAAGTCATCATAAAATCAGAATCACTTCTAAAACAAAGAGACATGGTGTGTAAATAACGTGGGCTCTTGTGCGATATTTGCACACTGCGTGAAGATGTGTTGCTCTGATTGGTGAACTAAAAATCTGAATGGTCAATAGCTAGGCAGTAGAGGCTAGTCAGGGTTTCAGGAAGAGCTAGGAAGAGGAGCAGGAATCTAGGCATGTGGAATCCCTCAACAGACTTGGAGCAAGTCGGACATGCTGTCCTGAGAAAAGGTAAAAGCTACATGGCAGAATTAGATTAATAAATGCAGGTTAATTTAAGTTATCAGAGCTAGTTGGGGACAAACCTAAGCTAAGGGCCAAGCTTTCATAATTAATAATAGTCTCTGTGTTGTTAGTTCGGGGCTGGAGAGCCAAAGATAGTCTGACAAGAAAACTTGATACAGTGTATAGTTACAAAGAGACATGACGTGGGACCAATGTATATAAATCTTCTTTTAAAAAATGACCAGCAATGAGAAGGTTTCAGAAAAAATATGTGGGGAGTGATACCATTTACCCTTCAACTCATATCACAGACAAAGGACAAACTCACTTGGATTAAATACCTAAGTAGGAATAGTAATACAGATGAGAAAAACTGTTTTTCTTGACTTTACGTTGAGGAAAGAGAAAGTTGACTAAACAATATACACAAAGGACAAATAAGAGAGACAAGGCTGTATTAAATTTCATTGAATTCACATTCTAAATTGCTTTTTTAAATTCTTGTCTCATATATTATATCCTGACTGCAGTTTCCCTCCCTCCTCTCCCCCAAGTCTCTCCCAGCTAAACTTCCTCATGAAAAATACAAACAAAGAAAGCATTTTTTAAAAAGCCCCAAACTGGGAAGATACTGCCTTGAGTGTCCATAATTAATAAACACTTTGTTGTCAGAAAATGTGAAAAAACATATATCTGCAAGAAAATTATCTACAGCCCTGGTGAAAAGCGGTCAAAACATATAAACAATGTGCTCTAATAGCTGGTGAAGACGTATAGGAATATGCTTGACAATACTAATTAGCTACATGGGAGTAAACCAGGAAGAAGAAATATGACCAAGAGAGAGTGTCATGAGAGGAAAACAACTGGCCAAAGAGTTTGAGGATCCCCACCAGTGCAGCAATGTCCCTGGGCTCTAAAGAGTGCAGCTAATGTGGCCTTCCTATCATTGTTCCTGGTAAAGACTGGGCAGGTACAGAAGGGATGGAATAGCTCTGCTTACATGGGTTGTGTTCATACATAATGCCTGAAACTACTATCAGTCTCCTTTGCAACACAAAAGATACACCCAAAATAGCCACAGCGATAACTGTGCACCAGTGTGCCCAGTTCTACTGATAATATCCAAAAAGGAAATCTCCATTGCCTTAGTATATGGAGCATGCTAATCACGCTTCCTGCATGAAACCTTCATCTTCCTAGACCCCTCTTCCATAAAAATATAATCGCATTTAATCACATTTTATATGAAAAATTAAGACACCAATTTCTCTGAAGGTTGGTTCTCTCATTTGCATACAATTTGCATTTTATTGCATAAGATGTCCACTCAAAAGGTTTTAAAGTATTTGTTTGGGGCCAAGATGAAACTCAGTAGTAGAGCCCATGACTACGAGGCAGGAGGCTCTGGGTTCAGCCGCAAGCACCACAAGCAAACAACCAGTGAGGTGGTATTAGAAGGTGGATGATATGCAAAGGAAATGCGTTCAACTCTGGCTAGCAGCCTTGTGGCCAGCAGCAGTCCCAGCTGCAATCTGACAGTGCTGTGCCATGCACAATCTGTACTCAAAGCGCTTGCACAGGGAGCCTAGAAGACGGGAAGAGAAGCAAACATAAGGGCAGGGCTGACTTATCTCTAAATTGGGGGGATTCTTGCCACCTCACAGAAGTGGCCGGTATGGCCTACCTGGAAACTATCAGCTGCTCGGCAACTGTAGGTTAAATTTGGTACTCAAGGTGGGATGACGTGCCTGAGGATACACAAGGATGCATAGATGGGCTGGCCTCCAATCTTCTAAACCCAAGCCCTCTGCTCTTTCTTTTGCTAACTGCCTTCATATTATTTGGACAATGTCAATAACACCTTTAATGCATAGACCTGAGTGCACTCAGAATGGGTGAATCCACCAGGAAAGGGGGCAGAGAGAGAGAAACAAGTCAAAGCTAACTCTTTGGTCACTGCCAGTCACAGCTCTAGCGGCCCTTTCAGGAAGTGGCTTTTGAGGGAGGCAGGAAACGATAACACACTTGTGTTCCGGAAGCTAAGAAAAGATCCTTCTTAAAGAAAACAACGGACTAACCGTGCCTCTTTTGATTGTTTGTTTTGTTGTAATGCTAGGCAAGGTGAGGACTGCAGATCTGCCCTGGAATTAGTCACGTGAGGTTAGTGGTGACAGGTAGAAGGGCAGGGATGGGAGGATGGAAGGCAAGCCCAACTCTTGCTGTAAAAGAGCCAAGGAAATGTGATAGAAGACTAGGGCAGGGCTGGAAATGGAGAAAGTAATTTCGCAAGCTTATTTGTTCGCTTGCTTTTCTGCTATGGGAGAAATTAGGCTGGTTTCATGCTGATGAGAAGGATCTAGAAGGGGCTGGCGAACTGTGGTATTAGAAGAACAAAGGGGAAACGGCTCATGTGAGTGAGCCTTAGGATGAATCCTAAGGTGCAGCACACCTTCTGAAACAAAGGAAGCCCACTCTCCGTTTCTTGAGCCTGACATCAGCTCTGCAGGACAGACGCCCACCTTCCTCCTGCCAAGAGTTCGGAACTGTTCAGGGATTTCCAACTGTGTTCATTTGCCGCCTACAGCTGACAGCCATATAGCTAGACAGACACAGACTCAACTCCTGGCTCTGCCATTTTACTAGCTGTGTGACATCTGGTAAATTACAGCTTACTAACGTGTCTACATCCTCCAGTGTAAAATAGGGAAAGGCGATCAGAACTTTTACATGACTGCTGTTACAATGTCATGCAGCTGAATCAAGAACTTGTAACAGTTACCACATATCAGTAATAGCTCAAAGCCAGCTATGAATATAAAAAGTGAAAGAGAAGAGTCAGAGGAGTGATGTAAGGAATAGCATTTTAACCTGGGATGAGAGGCAATGGCTTGTGTTGGAAACTGGAAGAAGAAGATGGATGGGTGTTTTTCTAAAACCGTCCTTTGAAAGGACAGAGGAGGAAGAAAGTTTGAGAGCTTGCCAGCTGGATGACATCACTGGCTGATTGTCTGGGCTAACTCAGAGGGCTCGGGCAGGCGTTGCAAGGTTTGCACTGTGGGAAGAAAGGCATTTATTACTTAAAGACTCCCAGTGCTCTGTGAGGATTTAAGTCACTAAGCTACTGGGCGACTGCCCCCGAAGCTACCTTGGGGATCCTGGGAGAGAAACTGCAGAAAAAGTCAGTCTCCTAAAAGGGCTGGCAGGAAATCTTTAAGAAAGATTGGCACTCAAGAGAAATGAGTCCAACCGAAAGACTCCAGGGGATGGAGCTGAAGTCACAGTAAAGGAAATGTCTGCTTTTGAAGCTGATGTCATCTGCTCAGGTCCAAATCCTCAGAGGAAGAGCATCGTGGCAGGTCCTCTCAGTCTTCCTTTCCTGTGGATAATCCAGAAAATCACCCTGATCCAAAACGCCGCTTCACTTCTGATCTCTGGGTGCCCAACAAGCATGTGCTGGCTTCCATCTGGCACAGGAAGCAACATTTCAATATTCTGGTAAGCACCACCCTTTGCCCCAAGGCACCACAAAGACTTTCCCGTTCCCAGGTCCGTGGCTGATGGGATCCAGCTAAATCAGCGGAGATAATCTTCCTTTCATAGCCCAGAAAATAATTCTTGTAGACACGTCCTATTGCTTCACCCTAAAGTTACAGTGGCCCAAAGACAGAAATGACCAAGAGATTTAAAAAAATGATAGCAAAGGACTATCTGATCTTGTGCAGCAAACAAACTTAAGTTACCACTTGATGTCTGATCAGAAACAGACATTCTCACAGTGCACAGAGGGTAAAGGCAAAAATGAAAACACCAAGTCACTCTGGTGTGCACAAAAAGTTTGACACCAACATCTATGCTATATGAGAACACATAGCCCCAAATCAAAACCCAACTAAAACGAAACCAAAAATCAAAATAAAAAAATTTGCTGATCTCAGAGGGCAAGCAAAAATGCATATAAAATCCCCCATCATTACTCAGACTCCTGCCCCAAGTTTGAAGCTGCTGATGTACCTCATTTCTAATTCAGTGAATCAACAATGATGATGTTAATGCTCACAGTGATGGATCAGATGTGAGAGTATAGAAGTAAATGGGAAAGTTCTAGGTGTTGAGTAGCTACTAGAAATCATGGAAGTGGAGATACACTTTAACGTATACAGTAACAAATTATGAGGACAGTTCTAATAGAAACATGGGAACAGAAGAACACCTACCCATGCCCTGCGATTACATAATCAGCCAGGCAATGTAGGACCCCTTTAATCTATCCCTACAACAATCACCCCACACAGCCACAGTTGTACCCTCAAACAGGATCTTATCAACAAGCTATCACTGTACAGCAATTCTGTGCCCTTCCCTACATTACTTTACCCCACAGGTAGCACCAACCATCATCTGAAACATTATCCATTTTCCTTCTGTGTTCTTCTGTTTGTTTTGTCCGAATCTGGTGATCTGGCTTTTGTATATTATATTATATTATATTATATTATCCCTTAGAAGCCTTTTTGTTTTCTAATGAACAACATAAAGGGAGTATATCTTTATGGGAGAGGAGGTGGGAAGAAACTGGAAGGAATAGAAGGAGGGGAAATGGTAGTCAAGATATATTAAGTGAGAAAAAAATCTATTTTTACTAAAAGGGGGAGAAAGGAGCACCTTTTAATCAATCGTTGTTTTACTTCTTCTTTGTTAAAGATCATTCAGTTAACCATGTTTATTTGGCTCTACTTTTAGACTTTGTACTCTGACCTATTGACTTTATATACATATGTATATATATGTATTTATATACATTTATATATGTATTTATATATATAATCAATATATGTGGGGGAACTGTATGTTTTTATGTGTACCTCATGTGTGCAGGAAACGGTGGAGTCTAGAAGAGGGAATATGATATCCTGGAACTGGAGTTAGAAATGGATATGAGCTGTCCTGTGTGGGTGCTGGGAACCTCACCTGGGACTCTGGAGACTCTTAGCTCTCTCCAGGACTTCCATTTGCATATTATGTCCTCGCTGCCACACCGTCTTGGATTCCACAGTCTAGCTGTCAGTCTCAAAGCTAGGCAGCATCTATCTTCCAAGCGGTTTATCCTTCACGACTCCATGAACTTTTCTAGGTTTTCAACTTTTCCAAATAAATTTAAAATCAATTTTTGAGTATCCCTGAAGTCACTCATTGGAATTTTTATTGCATCTAATTTATAGATCAAGTTGGGGAGTAACTTATAAATAATATTAAAACTTCCTCTCCATGAACATGAGATATGTCTCCACTTCGTACTTCGACCTATTTTCTCCATTTTCTGGTTTTCTTTATATGTATGATATTGAACATATTTAGTTAGATTTATCCCTAGGCACACCACTTCTCAGGAGATAAAATTCAGTTTTCACTTTCAACTTCGACTTGCTTATCACTCATATACAAAAAAGGAAATGCCTTTTGTTGTTTGGTTTGGTCTTGGCTATGGCTTTTTAAAAAAAATCTCTCTTGGCTCAGAAGTCAAGAGCACTGGTTGCTCTTCCAGAGGACCTGGGTTCGATTCCCAGCGTCCACATGAGAGCTCACAACTGTCTGTAACTCCAGTTTCAGGGGATCTGACACCCTCATGCCAATGTGCATAAAATAAAATTAAATAAATTATTTAAAAATCTCATCACGGCTTTCAAATTTTTGGACACAAATTTACTCACTAGGCTTTTAATACCCATGGGATCTGTGGCGATGCCATGCCTGTCATTGTTCACATTAGTTACCTATCTTTTATCTGCTCACTGGGAGTTTTGCTTGTTTGTTCACTTAGTAAATATAAAATACCAAGTGTCCATGGATTTAACCAGAAATTGTAAAGCGACTGCACTTGTATATTGGAATCATCTGTGCTTGTAAGATGTGGGAAACTCTCAAAATAGGAAAGAGAGAGAAAAGAGAGAGAGAGAGAGAGAGAGAGAGAGAGAGAGAGAGAGAGAGAGAGAGAGAGACTTGAGAAAGCTTCATTTTCAGGAAATTGAAGATAGAAGATAACAGCATAGTCAAACCGGGAGAGGAAGCCTGTATTGTCATTAAGAAAGGCTGGACATGGCCAGGCACAGTGGCACACGCTTACCTACCTAACACTCCAGCACTTGAGAAGCAGAGATGAGACAATTGTCTCAACTTGGTCTGCATGTCAAGTTCTATTCCAGTCAGGACTTCAATGAGAGATCCTATCTCGAAACAGAAAAACCAAAACCAAAAAGGCTAAAATAGCTGCTGCTAGTGAGTGGAATTTGAAGTAGGAATACATTAGGCAGAGTTTTATTTCCCAGTGTGAGGGGACTAAACTGAGTACATTATGCATGCTAGGATAGCACTCTGCCACTGAGCAATATCCCTGTCCCCAAAGGAGCTACTCTTGCCATGCTTACAGTATTATTTGATAAAAACAATGATTAAATCTAAAACATAAGGGGCTCTGCTAATTTTCATTAATGTAATTTACTATTATATCACCTCAAAATTCATAAACAATAACATTAATACCAATTATGATCCACAATAAAATAAATAATGCTTTAGAAACAGAATTAATTACATCCAGATAAATGACTTTATAAAGGATTAATTAGGGGGGAAAGGCACTTGGACTCACCTGGTTCAGAGTCAATTTTAAAAAAGATTTTGAGACACAGTTTCCACTCTGCGTCCCACATTTCCCTTGAACTGGTGGATTGGTGGTTCTCCTGGCTCACACCTTCAGGTGCTGGAATTAAAGGCATGCACTATATGTATGATGGTGCCTGGTTCAGGGCCAGATTCTCAGTAAGTAGGAGTTCTATAAAGAGGAAGCCTACTCGAGTGGAACGGAAGTTATCTCATAATATTTTATATGTTATATATAATTGCTTCAGACACAGAGGTGAACTCTTAATCGCCCACTGGGAACTAAGATAAGCTAGTGGAACTGGAATGAAATGAAGAGATGGAGTTACTTGACCAGGAATACTCGGCTAGCTTGTGCTTTAGTCTATTGTCTTCTGCTAAATTTTCCTTTTCCCTCCCCTTGTTATGCCTTGCTTTTTTAAAACATGTGGGAATAACTCCAGACTCAATATACAAAATAACTTTTAGGAATGCAGACAGCTGAGTCAAACCATGGAAGGGTAGGTCCTAAAATCCCCAACTCTATCTGTGCCTATGTCTTGCTCATCACATCCTTCCCTGAACCTGTTACGCAGCTCAAAGTACAGCTAAATTTCCTTCCACACAAGAATCAATAACCTCAAAGTGTTCAAGATTCTTACTGCAAACAACAAAATTGACTCCAGGTAGTTTAATAAAATCTGTTTTCTTAAAGATAATAACCACTCAGAGATTACTAAAGGCTGAAGGAACAAAGTCTGGTGTAAACTCACAGGAGAGGGGCCCCCGCCTCTTTCCTACCCATACCTCAAACCACACAGTAAACCTGTTTTGAAGGAGGACACACACTGCTGCTGACACCTGCAGAATGTCAAGATCTGGCTCCCATGGCAACCACTACAACTTCAGTGCTGATGCTGCCTCAGTGCCAGCAATCCTACTGCAATTTCAGTTGGTGCCTAAGATCTAGACACCCCTAAAGCAGCCATGTAGATCGGAGATGCGGGCTGAGTTCCGCCACCAGGCTCCCGCATGGCTAGCTTAGCTCCGGAAATAATAACACAAAAATTGTATTCTTTTAAACACTGCCTGGCCCATTATCTGTAGCCTCTTATTGGCTAACTCTCACATCTTGATTAACCCATTTCTAATAATGTGTTAGCACCATGAGGTGGAGGCTTACCAGGGAGATTCTTAATGTGCATCTGTGTCGGAGAGGAGAGCCATGGCAACTGCCTGACTCAGCTTCTTTCTCCCAGCATCCTGTTCAGTCTACTCCACCTACCTAATTTTCTGTCCTATCAAAGGGCCAAGACAGTTTTTTTTTATTAATTAGCCAATGAAACAACAGATAGACAGATGACCCTCCTCCATCACAGCCATATTGGCAAGGTGGATGCCCTGCATGGTCCCAGTTCTTATGCCAAAGATATCAACCTCAAACTTCACCTGGAAAGCACCCGTTAAGGCAAGCCCTGGTCTGCTGTAGCCATCTGCACTGCAAAGCAAGCTGAAAATCGGGCTTACTTCTAGGTTGCAGGGTAGGACTAATACATGTGAAGTGTTTGTAAGATTCTGGAAAGCCCCAAATGTAACATGTGCCCAGTTTTTTTTTTAAAAAAAAAAAACTGTTCAAAAGAGGTAGAGATTTGAAAGCTAAAACCCAAGATGCTGGGTCCGGAAAGCATAAGAACAATGGCATCATTACAAACACAGGAAGAGGAGGAAGAGGATGTAGCTCATACCAGGTGATAAGAATGTGGACTGTGTACAAGAAGTGTTGAATTCGAGGTACTCATGAGATATGCAAATAGAGAGGTTTAGTTGAATATATGAGCCTGGAGCTTAGATGAAAGGCCAGAACTCTGGGTAATGCAGACGCCATCAGAATACTGATGGCAACTGATACTATGAAGACGATGTGGCTGTGAGGAGAGGAGTGGGATGGAAGCATCCCATAGAGGCTCGCAGAGCTCAGGCAGCACAACACTGGGCAGAAGGAGAGTGAGAAAGGGAGACTGACAAAGAAAGGTCAGGGCACCAGAGATAGAAGCAGACACTGTGGGTCCCGGAAGGCAGGGCGCAGGGGTTTGGAGATCAATAGTGTAGTATACATTTGAAACTTGCTAAGAGGATAGGTCTCAAATGTTCTCACCATACTCACAGTAAAAGGATACCTATACCTATGTGAGGCTGGGGACACACACATACACACACACACACACACACACACACACACACATACATGTATGTAGATTATCTTGGTTCTATGAAAATCATTTCACAAGGTATATACACGTGAAGACATGGCATTGTGTCCTGTAAACACAAACCAGTTTTCTGTGTCAACTATAGTTCATTAAAGCCAGAGAGAGGACACTTTTAGATCTCCTAAATTCTATTCACATCTAGGAAACAAGCAGATAGCCGTTTCCTACTTTTCTGACTTCTGGTCAGGCTTTCTATGCTTATGCTGGGCCATACTGACCTGAAACAGAAAACAAAGCAACAGACAACAGACAACAAAGCAAATGGCCTATGGGAAAGCACTAAGCTTCTGCAGCTGCAGGATCAGATACCTTTGCTACCCTCTGGAGAGTTCTCCTGACCTACTACCTGTTTCTCACGCGTGTTGTCCCTGCTCTCATGCTGGCACACTCACCTAGCAGTGTGTGGTCATGCCTTTCCCCACATCCTTCACTACCCTACTCTGAGTTCCTGCTGCCTGGGAAAGATCCTGCCATTCTCTCCTTCCCCTTTCATTTGATCAATTTCTTCTCCCAACCAGGTCTGTCTTTGCAGTTCACTTCTTCCAAAATGACTCTCAATCCCCCAAGTTCAAATCCAGAATTCAAGATCTTTTACAGTCACAAAGAACAGAGAGGTTCATGATAATGGGCTACCATACCAAATGAGACTAACATCAGCTGTGTGACCTTGAGTTAAGTACCTTGACCTTCTGAAGTACCTAGTCCATGAGAGAACCTGAGTGCACCTACAGGGGCGTTATAAAAATTGGAAGAGTTCAGACACTTAAAATACTAAGAAATGTTAACTGGAAAATACAAAGCATTCAGTTGGCACTGGGCTTTATTACTAGTATTATGACATTCTTTTGTATTATTCCTGCTCTTTTCATCTAAATGCAAACTATTGGAGCAGATACCATATCTAAATATTGTTTATAAATCAAAGTAAGCATTGGGCCAGTCGTGGCAGTTCATTTAAGAGGAGGAAGTAGGAAGATCATTTTGAAGCCCTCTTTGACTACATAGTGAGTTCAAGACCACCCTGGGCTACATCATCAGTATGCGTTTCAAAATAACAATGATCAAAGAGAATGAAATATATGGAGATCTCAGGCCACAACTGTAAAGTGCATAGTTTTTATGAATATTCATAAAACCATTCCAAACCAAGCTTACCAAGAACCTACACACTAAAATTCAAGATGCATAATGACTCTGCTGAAGTCCTCAACCCAAATTTGAGTCTTTGCTATATCTTTCTTTTTTGACCGTCTCTATCCACTCAGTGTGACTCATACTAACGGCACTAGTAGCAAGAATGAGTCAGAGGTGAGCATAGGGATACGGCAGGCAGTAGTCAGTTGATTCTGCAAGTGACGTATGAAAGAACCGGGTACCTGGGGATAAGAACAGGTTTTCTTTACTAATTTACAACAAAACATTTATAATAATCATTTGCTAATGAGATTTTAATGATAATACTCTATCATGCCATTTCTGTATATAAAAGACAAGTTTTTCTGTTTTATTTTCCTTCATAGTTAGAAAC
The DNA here is from genome assembly GCF_014885135.2 of Alexandromys fortis. NCBI lineage: Eukaryota > Metazoa > Chordata > Mammalia > Rodentia > Cricetidae > Alexandromys > Alexandromys fortis. The sequence goes on along the minus strand of NW_026067925.1, from coordinate 2,269,966 downwards.
TTTCTTCTTACACTTGCCTTTTCCTTGTCTCTCACCATGTCCCGTGAGATGGACATTACAAAACTACGGGAAGAGTGAATGTAGCTGGTGATAAGGCAGAGAAGTGACTTTCACCAAGGCTCTGGATGGGCAGACGGGCAGGAAAGGAAGAGGCAAAGACAGACACAGAGTCATTTGGACATTTGGATATACTCAGGCTAACCGAAGGTCCAGATGACTGAATTGGCCCTGACAAACACAGCAATGTGAGGTGTGTGTGTGTGTGTGTGTGTGTGTGTGTGTGTGTGTGTGTGCATGTAACACCAAATCTCTGTCTCTGGCATCTGATTCCTGCATCTTTCTGAGAACTGCCCAAGATGGGTTTTTTTTTCTTTTTTTTTTTTTTTGTTAATTTTTTTTTAGTTGAAAAAAAATTTCTGCCTTCTCCCTGTTTCCCATTTCCCTCCCCCTCCTCCCACACCCCCCCCCCCCCCCCCCCCCCCCCCACTCCATTCCCCCTCCCTCTCGAGACTGAAGAGCAGTCCAGATTCCCTGCCCTGCGGGAAGTCCAAGGTCTTCCCACTTCTATCCAGGTCCAAGAAGGTGAGCATCCAAACAGGCAAGGCTCCCACAAAGCCAGTTCATGCATTAGGATCGAAACCTAGCACCATTGTCCTTGGTTTCTCATCAGCCTTCATTGTCCACCATGTTCAGATGTTTTATAAGTCAAGTGATATACTTGGCCATCACAAATATGAAGGTGTGTGACGTACTAGGATTCCCATGAGCCAAACAGGCCTATCGTCTGCTGATTTGTAATGTCAAGGGCTTCAGCCTGACTCTCTAATCAAATTCTAAATAATGTACTTCTGCAGATTGGTATCCAGCCTCAACCAGTGTCAATGAAGCTGTGATGTCCGAATGCCGGCTGCCTCTTTTCTCTTTGTTGATGGCTAAAACACATACATGCATAATATCCATTTCTCACATTTTTGTCAGTCTATCACCTAATTATCTTCCCTGATTTGTCTTTTATTCAAGGATAATTCAAAATTCTCCCTTTAAAAGCCTGATTACCTGATTAGGAGCTGTCAGACACCAGACACATGACATGATTTCCATAGTCTTAGCCGTTTTTTTTTTTTTTCCCTGTCTTAGGAGACCATGGTCCCTGAGCCTCTAATTTTGGTGATGGTTACACTCTTTGTTTCAAGTTATTACTGATACTCCTAACAACCCTGATAAGTAATGCCATACCCATTTTGGAGATGAGTAAATAGAGGCTGGAGTTTGTCATGGGCATGCATGGCTTAAGGTCATATGAGTAATTAATTGTAGAAAAAAAAATCCTGAACTTGAGCAAGGAGAAACCACAGCACAAACTCTCATACCTTACCACAGTGCCCCACGCAGCTTCCTGGTTGCAAAGTGAGCGGGTTCAGCTCTAACCACGGATGAAAACAGAAGCACAGAGGTGGAAAATAGATGTTTACTAAGGTCTTTCCTCAGCTAGCTCACCCCCACAACCTCCCAGGCTTCCCTGCTCCGTCTCTCTTTGGCATTTCCTAACGTCTTCATTCTTTCCCCTGGTTTCATTATTTTCTTCTCTTGATAACAGAAAACAAAGATCTCTGCTCAGCTCTTTAAGTTACATACCAAGCCACACAAAAATGGCCACTCCAGGATATGCCCCCTGGATCCATGAAGCACATGATCACAGGAGCAGGGAACAATTTGTTGCCGTGAAATTACTCTTCTAGGGATTCCACAAACTAGTCTCCGTTTACCCCGCCTTACTTATTCTAACCTTCTGTGGTTCAGTAGCTGTCTACTTTACAGTAACTGCACTGGATATTGTCACCACGCACACCCTCCAATCCCATAACACAGTGCTCATCCTCCCAGCTAAGCCTACAGGCTGCTGAAGGCTGAGTTAAGTACCAGAATCTACTTCTGTAAAGGGAGTCACCTTGCCCAAGGTCACATCACTGCCCATAGTCAGCTGGAAGGTAAGCTTATGGAAAGGTTGCCCCAGCTAGGAACAACTGGAAGACATCCAAGTCTAGATAACTGGAGAGAGCTTCTACAGCTGCCATTATGAATATATGTGAGTTCAGCTCCCTCTGTCCAATGCAGTTTCCCTCTCTCGTTTACAAATGCTCCTGTGACTCCCACAGGCAAATCTCAGCATCTGTGTCTTGGAAACTCAATTTAATACAGTACTCTACACTCCTAACTTCAGTCATATCCACAAACACTGTCACTGTAACTGACAGGTAAGACTACAGTATAGAGACACACTAGAAGGCACATGGATATAATGCCCAGAAGCACATGAGGAGGTAAATAGCACAGAAATTAAAATCTATGAGTTATTCCTCCTTTTGTACACTACTTCAAGTGTTTGCTTCATATTTCATAGCTTTGCCATTATAATATATTCATGCATACTGACACTTAGATATCCTACCCTTTTCTACTTCCTTGTTTTTGGTGTCTATATAGAGATTTAGATGCTTTCTAAGCTTCCCTTCACATTGGCAACATGAGAACTCTTACTCTTTGTGTATGTTCCTCTGTGTGTTAGTACATGCATGTGTGTAGATTGTGTCTATATATCATAGTGTGTATGTGCATATCTGTGAATGTGTGTGTACATATGAATGTGTCTGTGCATGTATGCTGCTTGTATCCATTTTTATGTGTGGGTATGCATGTGAGTGGATGAAGGGGATTGAGTCTGTGTGCACATGTATGTGTATAGTTGCATTAGAGTGGGGTGTGTATGTATACATGTAGACATGTGTTATGTGTGCATATACATATGCATGCAAGTGGGTGTAGGATACACATATATATGTGCATGCATGTGCATTTATGTGGAAGTGTATATATGTTCTAAACTTCTAGTTATATGTATATGCATGTTTGTGTGTGAGTGTATGGGTAAGTGAGTCTAGACATGTCAAGAGTGTCCATATGTGTGTGTGCCTATGAATATAAGTATATGTAAGTGTCCATACTTGCATATCTGTGCATGTTCATATGTCAGCACACAATTTTACATTTTTCCATGGAAATAGAAATATAGGCACAGAATCAAATAAATGGCTATATATCTTGACACAGTGGTAAGTGTGAAGTATGTCAGTACAATCAGAAGATGTAAACTAAGAGGCTAATCATAAAAATGACACACAAAACAGTTCACTCTATTGTAGAGACTGAAAATAACTAGATACTATGTACTAGACAACTTGCCTCATGACTAGAGCTTCAAGATCTTGTGGGGACAGATATAAATGAAGTCCTAAATCGGCATAAGCTAAACTTCTTAAAACATAGCACACAACTACATAGAAGAGAGATTTTCATATCTGGCCAACCCATGTCAGGATAAGGTTCTCATCATTGGAAAGGGCACAGATTGAAAAATAAGCGGGGGGGGGGTGAAGAAATACAGATGGCACCATATAAGCAAGCTGAGACAGGAGTGGATCTCCAAACCAAATCCCAGGAAGAGGGACAGCTGTTGGTCATACACTCAGACAGTGCAGATGCAGAGGGATCAAGGCCCCTGCCTGAGACAGAAAGGAAACAGATAAACAGAGTCTGAAATATTGACCATACTTCCGATTTGTTTTTGAAGTAGTAAAATTCCAAACAGACATTAACACACTCACAATTTCATGACATTTACTAATGGAGCAATATTAGTGATGGCATACATAAGTCTACTAAATCAAGCACTCTACTTCTGCCTCAGTTATATAGTATTAAAAATGTGAGTTTCCTGAAGTTCAGTGGAGTGATCTTTCTCTCACTTGCTCACTCTGTGTGTGTATGTGTTTGTATGTGTGTAACACATACAATTTATATTGCATATGTGTGCAGGTGAATTCCTTCATAACAGACAACCAGGATGTTTGGTGTCTTCCTTAATCTCTCCCAAATCTTGTATTTTGAGACATAACTGTTCATTTATCCTGGAAATTGCTGTTCCGGCAACAATGAGTGGCCAACTCGCCCCAGGGATCTAACTGTGTCTGTGTGGATTATCCTGAGCTTTTTTGTGGGTTCTGGAGTTCTAATCGATGGTCCTCATATTGCACAGTAAGCAGTTTACCTCCGAGGCATTCCTCTAACCCTCACTTATCTTCTAAATCAAACTGCTGATCGTACAAGGAGCTGTAACTTGTTTGAAACATATGTGAAGTCATCTACTAATTTTGAAAATATTCATATTCCAATATAACTTTCCCATTCCTGGTGGAAGCTTCCACCCACACTGATTGCTAGAACCCAGGGGAGGGAGAGAAAGAGAGGTGGGAGGGAGAAGAGGAAGGACAGTGAGGGCACGGAGAGGTAGAACAAGACAGAAAGGGGAGATTATATCTTCAGGAAGGGCTGAATGATACAAGTGAGAATGAACTACAAACAACATGAATGAGACTACCAATACCTGTAAACTGAAGAATATATGCATACATATAAGAATACATATCATATGCAAGAATTATATATCATATTATATATAATATCTCACTTTTAAAAATATATAAAGCAGCATATTGTTTAGTGACACCAACTCCCAGCACTCACTTCAGGGAGGCAGAGTGAATGGAGGGGGAGTCAAGACGGAGGTCTTAGGAGTCCTGATATGGTTCTATTCCTAAACTAGGTGGTGGGTCCAGACCTACTTGCGTCTTAATATCTTAAACAAGTGCTTATCACTATTATGTGTGTTTCTGTGCAGGAATCAACTACTTTTAGAAACAATGAACTCAGTGAGGGAATTCTTTTAAAATTATTGGTGACTTGCCACCTAAATAGTCCCTGACTCTTTTTTTTAAGCTAAAAAAGTTTATATTTTCAAATCAATTTTCCAAAGTTAAGAATTGTTTTTAACTGTCTGCTTTGTACCTATAATTTATTTTCAGGAGATTATTCTGTGTTGCTTATGCTAGAAAAGAGAGAGAGAGAAATATATAAATTCTCACAAAACACGCAATTTTCTTGTGTTTTACCATTTATTTTATTGAGCTCACTTGTTCTTTCCTTTGTTCTTTTACAAAAGCAATTCAAATCATTGCTTTAAAAATGAGAGAGTTTAGACAAACAAAAGTAGGATAAAAAGCACATGTAGTCCTACTGTTAAGAATACGAAACTCTCGTCAAGTGATTTTTACTGATGTCTATGAATTATATAATCGTGGAAAGACTGGCTATTTTGGTAAGAATGTCCTATAGCTTGCCATAATTGATTTAGTTAATCTAACCCCAAGAAAGAAAATTTGGGATATGTCCCGTCTATCTCTTTATTCTCAAGAATTTATATACTGCTCCCAAGGTAGAATATATGTGGACCCTGATGGACAGTGCTCTTCAGGGGTCAACCTCAATCAACAAGGTTGGTTCCCTGAGCCAACCAACCCCACAGAGTTGTGGTGTAGAGGGAATGGTGTCTTACACCTGCCATTGGTGCCTCAGGGCCTCTTTTCATGAATGAGCTCCTGTGATTTCTCCGGTTCCACAGCTGCACATCCTATGAGACACTACTCTAACCTGCACTTTGTTGTAGTCTTTCTTCTTTGCAGCGTACACCAAAAAGTACCTAGATCACCCTGTACCAAGAACATCATGCCCAACACAGAGTCTGAGTGACCTGATATCTTTAAGACCCCATGTTTGCTTTGCAGTAGAAAAACCGACTCTTAAAATAGCTTGATGACTACTAAGCAATCTTTAATGTCAAGGAACATTTGAAATTTTTGTCACCTAATTATAAATAGTCTACTTTGTATATTATTCAAGATTCCCTAAAGAGGTAGGACCATGGAAAAGAAAGCCATACAAACCTCAGTTTAATACTTCAGGCAGCTGGCTATAAATGTTAGCTGTTGTATCCCGGTTATTACACTAATGAGAAAAGGGACCAAACTGAGAAGAAACTGTTTAGTATAGAATTAGGTCTGAATTATATTAAGTCACAATAAACTTTGAAACATCTCTTTGTACATGTTCGTTTTTATGAATATCGTCAAGTGTCTTAGTCAAGCGTGGGCCTGGACTCTGGGAAGACTGCTACCAAGAAAAAGGGCATTGTTCCCTGAAACAGCATGGACTTTGTGTAGATCCGCATGCTTGACTCTTGTTTTCCAACCAGAGTGCTGTCAAATGCTATAAAGATCCTTCCTCATTCAGCAATCCAAACCTCCCATCTGTGATTCAGAGGAAGCAATGCTCTCGCCGGAAGAGCAGGAATTTGAATGTGTGTGTGTGTGTGTGTGTGTGTGTGTGTGTGTGTGTCAAGTCCTGGGCCTTACATTCACTGGCCTCGGGCATGCTGCTTGTGTGTCTGACTCCTGAACATAAAATAAATACATAAAGACTATTTAGCAGGAATATTTTAAAGTCAAGCAGGTAATTGTCAAAATGTCAGTTTCCACAATGACCAGCTCATGCATTGAGCTTTGGATACTTCTGATGGCAGTGTTTGTCTGGGGATAATAACCTAGGATTTAAAGGTCGTGTGACCAATTACTACCTCAGGTTTTTGTGGCTTTTGTCATGGTATTTTGCAGTCTTGTTTTCTAGCCATAACCCACATTTTAAAATTGTTTCTTCACTAGATCGCATCTCTGAACATTTCCTAACTCCTCTGGGCCACCGTCACTTTCACAGCACATGATCACACACAGAGCTGTCAGCAGCAGTTTCAGGCCAGCACAGCACAGGCACCCAGCTCCCAGTGAGAGCCAGAGCTGGCAGAACTGAAGCTTGTCAGGGCTCTGAAGCTGTTCCTGGCATTGCAAATGTAGGACCGGGGTATTCCCAGCCATGGAGAAAAGAGTTTTTCCATGGGTTAGGTGCAAGGAAGCTACTCAAAGATTCTAAAGACCTTTTGCAATAAAATAAAACAACCACACATGCACACACACACACACACACACACACACACACACACACACACACAAATCCCACAGGAAATACAATCCACACCCAAACCAATACCACCTTCATCCTTAAATCTCCTGCGTGCTGGTGTCTCGGTGAGTTCCTAGACATTGGGTCTCTCTGGGTGAAACAACTCAACGCTCAGAAAATGTGAACATCTAAGAAAGATGAAATGAAGGGAAGCAGAGAATCCCCAGGCTTCTCTTTCAGTTTACGAGAAAACAAATCTTGAATTCCAGGAAACAGGAAGTTAGATTTTTTTTTCTCCCAGCCTCAGGGAAACCACTACACTGTGTAGTTGCATAGTATCTGAGACGGGCTATTGCTCAATGGCTACCTGCCCATGCTGTCCTTCCAGGGATCACCCAGGCCTGCTTGGGAGGAAATCCTTTATGTTTTGCAAGTTTCTTAACCATAGGTAGTGTGTGTGTGTGTGTGTGTGTGTGTGTGTGTGTGTGTGTGTGTGTGTTTAAACAAGGGAGGTAGAGGGCTCTGATATCATAGCTGCTTCATCCTGCTCCTTATTCATCCCATCTCTTCCTCTTCTAGGCTGGGCCTCAAAGCATCATCTTCAGGACAGCCTCCCACACAGAAACACACCATTTCACAGGACAGCCTTCCCACACACAGACACACCATTCCACAGGACAGCTTCTCACACACAGACCCACCATTCCACAGGACAGCTTTCCACACACAGACCCACCATTCCACAGGAGAGCCTCCCACACACAGACCCGCCATTTTACAGGACAGCCTCCCACACAGACACACCATCTCAGAACCATAGCCCACCATTGCAGAGTTAGAAGGGGCATGGAGAGCTGATGTGCGGCAAAGAGCAAGTGCAAGTGAGAATGGACTTTGGGACCAGAGTGCTCAAGATTCCAGTGTCATTTCTAGACTTAACAGCTGTAGCAGGATAGCCACCCCAGGTCACTTGTCCTACATTTAGGTCCATAACTGTCGGGTAGAGACTTACATCAGTGCTGACCTCATAGAGATTTTTAGGGAAGTCACCCACACTAACGTGTGTAGAATACTTAAATGTATTTTGCTACCTGGTAGAAATTATAGTTGTGAGCTCACACCACAAACTTGGCTCCTCAGTTTTCTAAATCAAGAATTGTAGAGACTGTAACTACTCAGGTACAAGGAAAAATCAAAAGATGCCCACTTCATAATGAAGTGTGTTTATCCTAGGAGGGAGCCTCCTTCATCTTTCTCACTTTGTATATATTCTCTTTATGAGCACACATTGTTGCTTTTTAATCTGTATGGTATCATTCAGAGTTGAAGTAGAATTTTCATAATGAATTCAGCTTAAGTGGATAAGCTATTGCTGGCTCACATGTAAGGCCTTTCATACCCAATAACAATAATTTTAATCTCTTAAACTCATCAGCACAGATACTCAAATCCTCCCAGAACAGAATTTCCCCTCATGTAATCTTTATCTCACCAAATAAAAATGTTAACAGACACAAAACTTGTAGAGACATGCAGGTCTTTTAAATCACATGCCAGGCACAGTGCTGGCTGTGAAAAAATACCAGAAAGCTTAAAATCTGGAAGTGTGTGTACCCTTTACTGCTTCCCCATTTAGTTCTTGCCACCTTACATGTCTTAAATATAAAATTTATTAGAAAAAAAATAAAATTGTCCTTAGTCACACCAGCCGCATTTCAAGTGAGCTTGCTGGTCATATGTACTTAGGAGCTACCATGTCTATATAGTTTACCTAAGGAAGAAAGATCAACTTAATTAGTTGGACATAGAGAAGATGGTGTTTTGTTAGGTAGTATCCTGCTGTTATAACAGAATTCCTGATGTACTGAGCTGATGTAGGATTCCCCTCTGTATGCTGTGAATACCATTGGTTAATAATAATAAAAAAAAAAAAAAACCTGGCTCATCCTGATAGCTAGGAGTGGAAAAGTAAACGAAATACTGGGAGAAGGAAGGGAGGAATCAGGGGAGAAGCCATATGGAGCTGCCACCAGAGACAGGCACGCTGAGCTGAAACTTTGCTGGTAGGCCACGACCTTGTGGAATTGCACAGATTAATGGAGATGGGTTAAATTAAGATGTAAGAGTTAGCCAATAAGAAGCTAGAGCTAATGGGCCAAGCGGTGATTTAATTAATACAGTTTCTGTGTATTCTGTGTTATTTTGGGTGTCTGGGTAGCTGGGAACTAACAAGAGGCCTCCTACTACACCAAGCTATAAAGAAGAAATTTTATTTGTCCTTATAGTTTTGGATGTTTCAGTTCATGACAAACTGACCTCATCGCTTTGAGATGGTGGTGGCAGTCTATCATGGTGGGGACATATGGCAAAAAGCGGTCATTTACCTCATGCTGAGAGGAAGTGGAAGAGAGGGTGGTGGGAGAGATCATGTGTCCTCTGTCCGCTTTCAGGAAATGACCTCACTGATATTACCCCCACTTGACCCCATCTCATGAAGGCTCTACCACCTGCAAGAGAGCTACAAGGCTCTGGCATGGGAGCCTTTGCAGAGCAATTAGCCACACCACAGCAGAGTGGACATGCTGTGATGCAGAAACAGAATGCTACAGGGAAAACCTCGGAACTCTCAACAGACCTAGCCATATGGAAGTGAGTGAGAAAACAGATGATTTCCTACCATCAGACACTGAGCAAGCTGCTTTCAAGATACACTTAATGAATTCTAGAACCTGATTTTGTATGACCTTGGAAACATGCTAACACCAACTCTTCCACAAGAGGGAGCAAAGAAACAGAGCAGGGATTTTTAGGGCCTAGACACATTTTTTCCTTCATATTTTTTTTAATTTTATTTTTTTAAAAAAAAAGGAAACAAACTATCTTTTTTCATTTTACATACCAATCCCAGTTCCCACTCTCTCTCCTCCTCCCATTCCCTCCATCTTCCCCCCACCCCACTCCCCTATCCACTCCTCAGAGAGGGCAAGGTACATTGCTTTGGGGAAGGTCCAAAGCCCGCCTTACTATATCCAGGCCGAACAAGGTATCTATCAAAAGAGAATGGGCTCTAAAAAGCCAGGACAAGCAACAGGGACAAATTCTGGTGCCACTGCTAGTTGCCCCACAGTCTGCCATACACCTGTCACTCATGTTCAAAGGGTCTAGTCCTTTGCTGGTATCTTCCCTGTCTGGCCAGAGTTGGTGAGCTCCCATTAGCTCAGGTAAGCTGTTTCAGTGGGTGTCCCCATCATGGTCTTGACCTCTTTGCTCATATTCTCACTCCTCCCACTCTTCAGCTGGACTCTGGGAGCTCAGTCCAGTGCTCCACTGCCGGTCTCTGTCCCAGTCTCCATCAGTTGCTGGATGATGCTTCTATGATATTTAAGATAGTCACCAATCTGACTGTTAGGAAAAAATCCTAAGACAAGCCACTCCACCAGCCAGTTCTGGTACCTTCCACTATTGCTTAGAATCTTAGCTGGAGTCATCCTTGTGGATTCCTGGGAATTTCTCTAGTGCCCCATAATGGCTTCCTCAATAAAAATATCTCTTTCCTTGCTCTCATCTATGTCCTTCCCCTGTCTCAACTACCCTATTCCCTCAAGTTCTCCTCCCCTCTCTTCTTTTCCCCTCCTCCTTTTCAGGAGATCTTGTCTATTTTCTTTTCCCAGGGGTATCTATATATGTTTCTCTTAGGGTTCCCCTGGGCATATACCCAAAGGTTGCTCAATCATACTACAAGGACATTTATTCAACTATGTTCATAGTGGCATTATTTGTAATAGCCAGAACCTGGAAACAACCTAGATGCCCCCAACCAAAGAAAGGATAAAGAAAATGTAGTGCATTTACACAATGGAGTACTACTCAGCAGAACAAAAACTATGACATCTTGAAATTTGCATGCAAATGGATAGACCTAGAAAAAAAAAAAACATCCTGAGTGAGGTAACCCAGACCCAGAAAGATGAACATGATAAGTACTCACTCATTAGCTATAAATAAAGGATAATGATCCTATAATCCATGACCATAGAGAAGCTAAGTAGTAAGGGCCTAGACTTATAAAAAGAGTGGTATTGACAACTACAGATCACATAGAATTAGGGTTAAATTCTTCATTTACCTACATACTTAGTGGAGACTATTCAACATTGAATTTTGGTTATAGGCAACCATCTCTCTATTTCTCCTTCATCTGGCCACACAAATTCCTTTATTGTCAGCTGAGTAGGGAGTTAGCAAATCTCCTGTCTCCTTATTAGTAGAATTACAATAAGGTTTAAAAAAAAAAAACAGTGTCATAATGAGTGCTATGTGCTTCAGGCAGTGAGCACTTGCTCACTATCAGTAATCTAGGCTGAGATTTAATTGCTAAATCATCGTCTGAGTATTTAGCAAGTACCACCACGTGCTATGTGCTAGATAAACCGACTAAGACATAAACTTGGGTTTCCCTTTATAAAGCCTCAGTAGAGGCACAGGCCAAGCAAGTGTGTTCTTAAGCTAACTCCAGTTATAATGAGTGGTATGGAGGGAAGAGATGGGTGACAAGGATAGGCTGCCTTAGTTCGCTCAAAGTCAAGACCCAGGGGAGTTTGGGAGCTGCGGATGTACAATGACATAAGCTGCACAGCTCAGCGACTTTTCCTGTGCACACTCAGTCTCCCTGGAGAAGGTTTCAAACAGGAAGATCACTGGGGTCTTGCAACAGAAAATTGGTTAAACCCAAGAGTAACAGATATAAAGGAAGGGCTGGTCACCTCTGCAACTGTAAACCCAACAGTAGTAGAATAAACAATGAATGCAGATTAGGCTAAAATATGCTGAGTATATATGATTCAAAAACTGCCGGGCAGTGAGAAGGAATGGAGGGGAGAAAGTGAAAGAGAAGAAACGACCGATACATTATGGAAGTGAAAGAAAGGCTCTTTGGGGGAGGAAAGAGGACCAGAAAGCAATGAAGAGGGTGAGGGTCCAAGAATGAGGCCCAGGGTTTTGCAAGCTAACCAAAATTTAATTTAATAAAAAGAAAAAAATAACAACTGCAGACTCAGACGAGGCCGAAAGAGACAGAAAGAATTAAAGACAGCTAGGTAACAGAATTGAAAGGAGACTCAAAGGCAGGAAGAATGTCAGTCAAAGAATATGTTCAAATTTTATTGTTCAGAGAAAACAGGTTGTAGCTAAATGTTGTAGCTGTGAAACATAAGATGTGGTGACATCTATGAAGGAGGCCAGGACACACCATGAGATACACAGCTCAGGACACACCGTGAGATGCACAGCTCAGGACACACAGTGAGATACACAGCTCAGGACACAGCCTACAATGCACAGCTCAGGACACACCCTGCAATGCACAGCTCGGCACTCCTCTCACAGTTTGCCATAAGTCTGCACTGCTTTTCTTCCCCTAAGCATTACCAGACTATCATATAATTCTGTGCATGGTCCTGGAATCATTCTTCAAGTCACCTGGCAACTCAACCTTGGTCAGTGTGTGTCGCAGTAAGCAAACTCCCAAGGAGAGGCTGCCCCCATCTTCTTCACAATGAATGCCGGAGATACACACACAGCAGTGCAGGCCTCACCCACATGAAGCTCCAGCTTAGCAGGACCATTCTGAACGCTTTTTGCTGCTTTCCTACATAACACTCTCTCCTCTCAGACATCACTGTTGCTCCCTCTTGAAACTTCCCATTTTTACAATTGACATGGTGCCCTAAAGAGATTGTTTTTTTTTTGGGGGGGGGGAGAAGGGGGGTGCTTTTGGTTCTGGTTTTTGACTCAAAGAATAACATTTTTAGCTTTTTTATTTTATATACATTGATGTTTTGCCTACATGTATGTCTGGGTGAGAATGTTGGATCCTCTGGAACAGGAATAACAGATGGTTGTGAACTGTCATATGGCTGGCAGGAATTGAACCCAGGTCCTCAGGTAGAGTAGTAACTCTGATAACTAATAAGTTGATAGAGCGATAACTGCTGATATATCTCTCCGGCCCAAAAGAACTTAATAATCTTTCTTTTCCTAGTATTGATCATAATCTTAACATATACAATATACTTAGTGAGCATCCAAGGGGAAAAATAGGAAGTAGTGGGCATAGAGATAGGAGAAAAGAAATACAAGAATCAGAGAGGGTGGTGAGAACAGCCAGCAGAGTGGAATGAGATGGACTCTAGAGTGTCAATATGATAAAAGGCAGAAGCTGGGATTAAAAAAATTGACCATGAAACCCATCTGAATCCAAGTTTTTATTTGTCTTTAGGCCTAGAAAGCCTAAAACCTTAGAAGATTTCCTCCTGTGAATCAAGATGCATGTGTTTTTTTTTTTTGTTGTTTTTTTGTTTTTTTCCACACAAATGAACCCAGAGAAGAAAATTTGAGGCTGGGGAGGTGGCTCCACAGGTAACGTGCTTGTCATGTGAAGGCAGAAGGAAAGAACTGACTCCACAATAAATACACACAAAGTAAATTCTAATGTTTTGAAAAGGAAGCATGACTTGTGTAGACAATGGTGAGATCGAAGACCAAGATGTGTTCAAGGCTCTATGCCTGGCTGGCCCTGTGCTCTGAGGGTACCACCTGGTCGTTCTGAATCTCCATCTCCTCATACAGAAAATCAAACTAGTCACATCTGCTTCAGGAGCTCAAGTGAGATAAAGTGAAAACCTTTGTTAATCAAAGGGCACAGCACCTGAATCAGATTACTATCATTAGATATATCTCCTCTCTGCTTTGCCCAGCCTATGCAAAGAAGTTGGGTGAGTTTACACAGACCTATGATTTCCACAGTTTCCTCGGCTTTTCCCCCAGTCTGCTATGTCAATCAGGATGTGTTCATAGTAACCACCAACCGAGTCTTCATCGCACAGAGTATATTACATACAGAAAGGCCGGATCCTGAGATCCAGATCAGTCTGCTGAGAACCAACTCCTCCCTCCACTCACTAAGGTAGGACATAGAGCACAGGAAGAGAAGCTGCCCATTACTTTTAGCTCCAGACACGGCATGCATACAGGAATAAAATGACCGAAATAATCTTTGTCTATTTTTAAATTAGCTCTCAGCTCTGACCAGAATGCAAGATAGGAAAGACTGACTGCTTTTCTTTACATTGTCCAAAAATATTTTGCCTATATTCTGCTGTGAGATGATGCTTTTGTATACTGTAAAGATTTGTCACTAGTATTGGTTTAATAAAATGCCAATTGATCAGTAGCCAGGCAAGAAGTATAGGCAGGGTGACCAGACTAAGAGAATTCTGGGAAGAGGAAAGGCAGAGACACAGTCTCAGGCCAGATGCAGAGGAAATGAGGTGAGAATGCCTTACTGAAAAAAAGGTATCATGCCACATGGTTAAAGAGATTTACAGGTTAGTTTAAGATGTAAGAAGTAGTCAGTAATAAGCCTGAGCAATAGGCCAAGCAGTTTATAATTAATATAAGCCTTTGAATGTTTATTTATGACTGAATGACTGTGGGATAAGGCAGGACAAAAACTTTATCTACAATATTCTCATTTTTCCTTCAGTAGCCTTCCAAAGGGTAAATCCAAGCATCAAGAGAAATTTTAACTGTTTTTTTTCCCTCTCTCCAATTTCTTGTGAATTATTTCTCTTTCCCCAAATCACTCATCCCAACAAAAAGGATGTGAGAGGATTTCAAAAATAATTTCAGAAGCTAGCTTGGAACCTCATTAATCCCAGAGCTCTGGTAGAAAATCTGCTCTGGCTACTGTTTTCCCGTGGGATTGCTAGTTTATAGCTCTCTTGATCTCTTTTATGGTGGTATATTTTTGTATTTTGATCAATAAATCTTGCCTGAAGACCAGAGGCAAAGCTAAAGCCACTAGAGGTCAGGCAATGGTGACACACACCTTTAATTCCAAAATTTGGGAGACAGTCAGATGGATCTGTGAGTTCAAGGCCACCCTGGGCTACACAAGCTCAAAGTAGAAACAAATCCAGTTGATGGTGCCTCACACCTTTAATCCCAATATGAGGGAGTCACACGCCTTTAAACCCAGCACTAGAGGGAATATAAAATGAGAAGAAAGACTGTTTAGTCTGTGATTGCCCAGCCTTGGTAGAGGTAAAACTTCTCTAATGACTTGGCTGCTTTGTTTTTCTGGTTTTCAGGTTGATTTTATTATTCGTGTTACACCTTTCGTCTTGACTGTTCTTATCTGTAGTTTGTTTTTGTTTCCTTTTCATTGCTTTTTACTTTTCTCCAAGCAGACATTAGAATCTGTGCAGGGTCATGTAGCTACTTGTGAAACAGAATATGAAGAGACAGTGCTGATATTATGGGGTGGAAAGAGACTATTCCTGAATTGGGCAGTTGGGCCAGGCAGGGCCGTGGAGACGAGAATGCTTCTTTCCTGCGACTGAAGCAGAGTCTGAATTATAGGGCCTGGGGATGTGGCTTAGTCAGTAAACTGCCTAGCATTTAAGTCAAGAACATGAGTTTGGCTCCCCAGCACCCAAGTCAAAAGATGGGTTATAGGTAACATTGCAATTCCAGAACTAGGAAGGCAGAGATGAGCAGATATATCCCTGGAGTTGTCTGGCCAGGCATCCTAACAAAATCATTGAGTTCCAGGCTCAGATGAGACCCTGCCTCAAAGAAAAAGGTGGGGAGCAATCAAAAAAAATATTCACCTTGATTTCTGGCACACACACACACACACCACAAACTTAGACACATATTGTACACATGCACACCAGAAATAAATAAATCAGTCAATTAATAAACAAATAGAAAACAAGCTTCAATTTCAGAGTACCCTGCCTATAGCAGCTACTTATGGTTCTCAAACATTTTAAGTGTGCAACTGAAGAAACTACATTTTATACTGCATTTAATTTTAATTAAAAACATAAACTAAATTCAGTTTCTAGAAAATCAGTATGATTAAAATTACTTGAATATACATGCCTACTTTTTCAACTGTAAATTTTGTGAATTTTAAGTTTATATAAATATAAATTTAAATATAGATGAAAATTTTATCATCAGAATTTATGAACTCTGAGAACAAAATACACGTCAGAGTTTTTGAAGACTTAGCATACATACTTTAATCAAGCACATTGGGTTGATGTTATTTGTTTTTAATGTAGCTACTAGAAAAATTTAAAAGTATGTACTTGTTTATGTTTCTATTGGTCTCTACTTTGCTGATACAGAGACTACGTGGGTTAGAATTCTGTGTCTTTCCCTTTCTAGCTCCAAAATGAGATCAAAGGTGTTTTCTAGTTCTTTGAAGAAGAACTGCCTGATAGTCCCTCCTGCATAGACTTCATGGGAGATGTGACTGAGTTACATAAGCACGCAATCCATGAGACATCCCTGACACCTGGTGTGTTCCACATATGCTATTATTATAGTTCGAAGTTTATATTTGTCATGCTCTGGGGAGAGCAAGAAGCTGCAAGAGGCTTTGAAATGTCACAGAGAATTTTTCTCCTCCCTAGGAAAGTCTTACAGCAAGCGTCCATCAGTTCCATAAGACTCTGGACCACAGATGCCTAAGGCCTTGTTGTCATGGTGAGCTGTTCCCTATTGCATCACTGCTTGCTGTTTCTTGAACACTGTCTTACAAATCTCCAAAAGTCACAGCTAACAGGTGGGTGTCCAGATTTAACTTAGAAAAGCACTCTAGTAATAAAATGTAATACCAAGCCAGGAGTGTAATGTGCTCTCTCACTTCCCAGTTTGTATTTATTTAATGGGATTTATTCCACATAACTTAAATACAGATAATAGGAGATGCTATTGTGAGGATTTAATAAGTGACATTGTAGAGAGGGCTTTACAAACTATACAACACCAGGCCAGTGCCAATATATCCTCCCCTGAGAGTCACTACAGCAGGATGGGCCTGCCTTCCCCACTCCAGTCCCCCATTCCCACCCCCCCCCAGAGAGAACACACAGAGAGAACACCAAGAGAACACACAGAGAACATACAGAGAACACACAGAGAGAACACACAGAGAACACACAGAGAGAACACAAAGAGAACACACAGAGAACATACAGAGAACACACAGAGAGAACACAAAGAGAACACACAGAGAACATACAGAGAACACACAGAGAACACACAGAGAACATACAGAGAACACACAGTTGCTTCCCAGCAGCATCCATGCTTCACTCTGCTCTGCTGTCTGTGATTAAGCAGTCAAGCCCTGTGGTGTAAAAACTTCTAAAACTCCTTTGACTAAAAAGCGCAAAAGATAGGCACTGAAGGGATAAACTAGTAAATCAATAGCAGATGTTCACACGTAAGCTCATTCTGTCCAGTCAGGCATCCTGAGAGTCTTTGAGGAAATGAGTCACCAGTCTGGTAAGATTTCTTCATTATTATGCCCACAAGTATAAATATATACAGTATATAATATGCAGTCAGGATTAGGCTGAGAATTGTGGTGTGATTCAAATTAGGTCGTCAGATGATGTCTCCTTGAGAAGGTAATGTTTAAGCAGTGTATGAATTATGGCGATAAATAGAATGAGTCAGGGGATTTCTGGAGTCAGGGGAAGTTACACAATATTGTCTGTGTACTAAATAGCACTGGGTTCCTCACTTTAGCTAACTGTATGCAAGACCACTTCACCGAAGCAATAAACTTGACCTTACACGATTTCTCCAAAAACTACATCCAAAAGCATTACTCTTGGCTGATGAAAAAGGACTTTTGTCCCCACAAAATTGATGACATGGGACTTACAGAAACATGACTAACATAATAAACACACTCCTACATAAAGAATAATCTTAAACATGTATTGCCTGTGCTGGAACTAGCTCTTGTTGACCTGGCTGGCCTCAAATTCACAGAGATCTGCCTGCCTCTGCCTCCAAAGTGCTGGGATTAAAGGCATGCACCACCACCAGCCAGCAAATCTTAAGCATATTTTTATAAAGAAGAAAACAAACATGGGCAGGGACTATCACATGGAGAGACATAAGATGCTTACAAAAAATTCAAATATTTCTACTGACACAATACACATAAATTAGACTCCCAGCTTTACAAAGAACATTAAACTGGCTTAAAGCCCACTGTAGTCCTATAGTGTTTACAAAAGACACACTGAGAATACAATACTGAATAACTGAAAAGAATGTGAACAGAATGTATCAATCAGACACTAGGCACAAAAACCCCAGTTGGAACAGTTATATTAATATTTGTCAGAGACGAGTATAAGACAAATAGTGTCATTAAGGACAGAGCTGCTGTACAATGATTAAATGTTAAAGTCACCAAGGCAATATAAAAATTCTAAGCATGTATACACCTCATTGAATAAAGCCAACAGCTCTAAGCAAAACTTGACAGTTTTCTATGAACAAAAGACAAACCTACCATGATATTATGAAATTACAAAACACCTTCCTCCAATAACTAAAGTTTTAAATAGCCGAAGAAAAGCAAAAAAGTAAAAAGTTGAACACCATAATTAACTATGTCCTGATAAATACTTAGAAATAGTTATTACATTTCAATAAGTCTACAAAGGTTATCAGTGAAGTGTTTCTTTTCTATTTATTTATATCAATAAAATGTAATGACCAAAAGCAACTTAGGGAAGGAGCGGGTTAATTTTTACTTACAGTTCCAGGAGGGTGGATTTCATCACCACAGGGAAGACATAGCAGCCCACAGAGAAGGCATGACTAACTTCACAAGGCAGGCGGGAAGCTGGCCTATTTCAATTCTTGCTCTCACAGGAAACAGAGGAAGAAGTGAGGAGCCTATGACCTCTCACAGCTGGCCCCCAGTGACACACTTCCTCCAGTAAGATTTCTTCAGTAAGTAAGTTCCACCCCCTGAAAGTCCCAGAAACTTCCTGAGCCACCTGCAGGCCTATATTCAGTTATTATGAGTTATCTCTCTCCTAGATTCTAGGAATTTAACTATGGAAAGGGAAATGTGGGATCCAATTTTAAGTGGACTAAAACAATTTTTCTAATACCTCATAAACTAAAAGAAATAGAGACGTAAAAGCATACATAACTTAAAAGATAATAAATGCCATGCCACTTGAACATCTGAGATTGTGGAATAATATATTATCTGTTACTTAGAGTTTGGTGCTCTGTCGCTTTCAAGCCAATGTTACCTCGTAGGTACTCTGTCTTGCCATTGTTCTTATCTTTTATCTAGGAATAACTGGAGAGCTATTCCTATGTTTCTTTCTCCTTCAGTTAGAAAACAAAAGCCCTCTTCTAAATATACCTTCATGTCAGTAAGAGACCTCCAACACACCCAGACAATCAGAGCTCCTTTTAGACTCAGTCTGGGTCAACACTCCGAACAATGCATTCTACTTCCTGCTACAGCCGAATGTGTTTTCTTTTGTTAAGCTCTCAGTTGTGGTGAAATAAAGGATAACTTCTGTTCCTCAGTCAAGTGAACGTTTAGAGCCAGGCTTCCTGCAGCTTTATTCTTTTCTGGAAGAGAGTCAATACTAATCCTTCTTCCCAACCCCAGAAATTTACCACTCCCATTTCCTCTTCATTTGCTGATTAGCAAAAATTCAGTCCTAAGATTTTTTTTTTTTTTTCTGAGAAAAGTTCGGACCAGGCTTCCCTCACTGGATTCCTTCTCCGCAGCAGCCTAAACTCTCAATTCAGGGATTAGTGTGTGTGCTGATAGTTTAAAACGTCCGCCTCACAAAGCTTTTCACTCTTACTGGTAGGCCTTGCAGAGCAGGTGCTGAGACACAGAGAGTGGAAAGTGTGACTGGTTCCTCTCGCCTAGAAACTTGGCTAGCCTTGGCTGTGTAGCTGGGTCCCAAGCCCCGCTGACAGGCGGCATACTAATTAGGACACTTTTGAGGCTCCACCCAAACCACTTGTTTTCAGTTCCCTTTCTCCAAAAAGCCTCGGCAGCATGGCTCCTACTGCCTTGAGATCTCTGCCAGAGATGTTTTAGATACAGGGAACTTCATGAAAGTCAAAACCTCTTGTTCTTATTTCCTTTCTTGCTAGGCAGTTCACAGTGTAATGTGATAGTTTGTTGGTGCTTTACCAGATAAAGCTTGCCTGAAGATCAGAGTGTGGAGCTAGCCACTAGTTAGCCAGAGGCCAAGTAGAGGTGGCACACACCCTTAATCCCAGCACTCAGGAGGAACAGAATCTCTGTAAATTCAAGGCCACCATGGACTACGCGAGGTTGATCCAGTCTAAAAGAGAAACACCCAGGCAGTCAGGGCTCACACCTTTAATCCCACCACTAGTGAGGTAAAGGCAGAAAGAGGTAAGGCTGAACTGAGAGAGGAATGTAAGGTGGGAGGAGACAGAAGCTCCTGGCATTCAGTCTGAGGATTTGTGGAGACAGGTTCTTGCCCACTTTGGTCTGAGGATTTGGTAGAGGTAAAAGGTCTCTAGTGACTGACTTCTTTACTTCTCTGATCTTTCAGCTTTCACTCCCTACTATCTGACTCTGGGTTTTTTTTTTTTTTTATTGATAAGACCAATTAGAATCCGTACTATAGTCTAAGAGACAAAACCAAGCCAGCACACACTGCCTGCCCTCTCACTGGTACTTGGTTTTCTGTGAATTCAACAGCAGCACAAGAAAAAGGGTGGGTTCTGCATAATCAGAAGTCTTGATAGAGAGACTGCACTTGCATCAGCTATTATGCCAACACTGTCTTAGTGACTGTCGTGTATACTCCATCTGCAAGGTGGCGTGTACTGTTTGAGCTCACTGAGAAGCTAGCTCTGGAAGTGGGCTTGCTCTTCTGCCACTTCAGACTCCAGCGTGTTCTTCTCTGGGGGTGTCTAGTCTCCCCACCCGCAACTCAGTGACAGGGAGGACAAAACAGTCCAAGAATAAAAGATTGTGTTTTTAAAAACAACTAGGTCAAGTATTTCCAACAGATTTTTATCCATGACATATAAGGGCCTACAGTATGAAAGAGAAGCCTGAAGTTTAGCCCTGGAGAGAAAGCTAAGTGCCTAAACTTCCTGGCTTGATTTCTGCTGGGTGTTGTAAACTTCCAGTTTGATAATGTTTTCTCTAACAGTTGCTATTTGTTGTTTTATTTGGAAACCTCACCCAAGTTCTGCTCTGCCCAGGACTCTTTCTATTGAAAACTTCAAATGAGTATTGTTTTTTTTTATTTTGTTTTATTTTGACTTGCTATATACTTAATAAACTCACTCATTCAAAACTGAAAATATGTTTATCGCAGCTCATTCTCTGGACCATACAGTTGTCTTATGTTATTGTTAATTATATTGTTTTCATTATTCTACTTTATGATTAGTGGTTGTTGGTAATCTCTTATTACACCAGGTTCATTAATTAAACTTTACATCATTGGTTGTAGGAATAGGGAAAAAACACAATTCTGTGTTGTGTGCGATTTCAAACATCTACTGAGGATCTTGGAATGCATGAAAAATTCAATTAAATAAGAGAATGGAAGGAATTTAAGTAAAAGCTAAGGAAAGATCCCAAGTAGGTGGCCAGGGTAAGAACTAGGTTGATAATGTCATCAGACAATAATATAGAAAAAAACAGAAAACCATATCACACAAAGGGTTGGAAATGAAGGAGGGAAACTGAGACTGCCAGAAAAGGACAGAGGCTATATTAATAGAACTACTACAGCTTTAAGACTGGCAGTAAAAGATCCAGGAAAGCCAATAAAGTGACCAATTCTGTTTTAAAAGACCTGTATTTCTACATTTTCAGCAGCCACAAAGAGTAGTAAGACCGAGATTGTCTCTGAAAGTTACCAGGTGAAAATGTTAAACTATGGGAGGGGGTGGGGAATGCCTTCATCAGTGTCTGGAAGTTACCAGGTGAAAATGTTAAACTATGGGAGGGGGTGGGGAATGCCTTCATCAGTGTTCTGTTGGTGCAAAGAGACACCACGACCATGACAACGCATATAAAACAAAGCACTTAATTGGAGCTGGCTTAGAGTTTCAGAGATCCAGTCCATTCTCACCATGGCTGGGAGCATGGTGGCATGCAGGCAGACGTGGTTCTGGAGAAGTAACTGAGAGTTCTATATCCAGATCTGTAAGCAACAGGAAGAGGGAGCCCTGGGTCTGGGTTAGACTTTTGAAACATCAAACCCCACCCCCAGTGACCTACTTCCTCCAACAAGGCCTCCTAATCCTTCTCAAACAGCACCACTCCCTAACGGTTAAGCACTGGAATATATGAGCCTGTGGTGGACATTCTTATTCTCTCCACCACCAGGTGTCCTGGATGTGTCTTTTAAAAGAAGCAGAAGAGAAAGAGATAGGTGAACAAAACTAATTGAACACTGGACTTGACTATCAAGTTTATTTTTTCTGACCTTAGCAAAAGTGGGTTCACAAAAGGAATGGGAATAATGAATGAATGCCAGGGAAATGGTTCTGGCTTATGGAGCCTGTAGTTAGCAGAAATCTAGCTCTCAGGAGACGGGTAGTTTAGCGCATATTGGCCAACTGAGTGGGTGGTAGAACAAGAAATCGGTTTTTATTTGGTGGTGGCAGGTGTGTGTGTGTGTGTGTGTGTGTGTGTGTGTGTGTACATCTTCGACAGATAGTATGTGTACTAATTTGAAGGCTGAAAGTCAACAAAAAGCTAAAACAAAACTAAAGCCCAGAGATCTGAGCAAGATCTCAGAGACATTAAGAAGAGATAAAAGAAAGGATAGGACAAGGATGAAAATCACCTTAGGGAAAAAAAGAGAAATTCATTCACTTCTTAAGACAGAAGATGTAGGAGTATAGGAAAAATAACAACACGCCAAGTTCAACCAATATATTTATTATAGGTGCTTGTCTCTACAATTGAGAAGTGACTGTCCAATAAGGAATGTTTTCTCTAGGTGGGCAACAAGCCAAGTAGAGAGTGAGTATTGATCTTTCTCTAAATCAATGGGTGCTTCTTGGCGCAATGAAGGTGGCAGAAGGTCAGAAGCACCATTCAGACTCAGAAGAGGGGAAAGTCAGCAAACTGAAACCATGTTCACCTCACTAGACTTCTGGATTAGCATGGGAATTGAACACAGGTTTGAGTTTTAATGACGCACTGCCCACACTCCACACAGTGTTTTACTTCGTTTTCTTTCCAATATTTTAGTTTTCTATGAAAAACTTCAAACTTGCACGTGAAGTCACAAAATAGTGGACATTCATATACCTATAATACAGAGAAAAGATATGTCAATCCTTTTTTTATTTGCAAGTATTATGTAGATGCTTAGGTCTCTGTATAAATTTATTGCTACATGATAGAAACTGGGTTAGATCCCATAATATTTAGCAATAATCTGTCAGTATATTTTTTCAACTAAAAATAATTTCTGATACTGATTTAGTACCTTATCACACCCAGGAATATTAAGACAATAAAAAACCACCCGAGATCCCCTAAAACCGAAGACATATTCAAATTTTTCAGGTTGAGCAACAAGTGCTTTTCCAGTTCGCTTTTTACAATTGCAATCCAGTGACGGCTCATAGATTGCAACTATTTTTATTTATTTAGCTGTATATATGTGTACATGTGTTTGTATACATATACCGTATATGCACATTTGTGTTTGCGTGTGTGTGTGTGTGTGTGTGTGTGTAGAAGTCAAAGATCTTTGTTAATTATTCTCCATCTTATTCTTTGATGCAGGAATTCATCTCTCATTGAACCTGGAGTTAGCTGATTCAGCCAGACTAGTTAGACAGAGAGCTTTTGGGGTCTACTTATCACAGAACCATGCTCCAAGTGCTGGGGGTAGAGACATGTGCTGCCATGGACAGCATTTCATCTGTGTGTTGGAGATCCAAGTGCAGCGCCTATTCTTGCATAGCTAGTATTGAACTGTCTCCCCAACCCCGACATGCGGTGCAGTTCTGCATCCTCTGTTAATTTTAAACTAGAACAGTACAAACCACACACCGCTTTTTCAAGTCCACAACAGGGGCATTGGAAAGTCTTGAACAGCAGCCTTATAAAATTGGCACACTCCCTATTTGTTTTCCTGTACCTCATACTTACACATTCATGAAATGGTCTGGATTAAACACAGATGAAACATTTCAAATAAAGTACTCTCGGGGCATGTATCGAAGTATTGGACTGTACTCTATAAAAATGTACAACTAGTGTATCACTTTAAAATCTTAAAGGAATAAAAAACAGCAAAGAATTAGTCATTTAAGCTTTTTGTCATTGTTTTGTTTTGTTTTCTTCTGAGTGTCTGGTGTCTGTATTTGTTGGTGGATGCTGCATGTTGGTTCCTGGCTGCTCAGCCCCGAAATAATCACACAGAAACCATATTATTTAAATTACTGTTTGGCCCATTAGCTCTAGCTTCTTATTGGCTAACTCTTATATCTTAATTTGACCCATTTCTAGTAATCTGTGAACCATCACGTGGCTGTGGTTTACTGGGTAAAATTCTGGCATCTGTGTTCATCAGGGCTACATGGCTTCTCTCGTCCTCCTTCTTTCTCCCAGCATTCAGTTCAGTTTTCCCCCACCTAGCTCTGTTCTTTGAGCTAGAGGCTCAAAACAATTCTTTATTCACCAATGGTATTCATAGAGTACAGAGGGGAATCCCACATCACGTATTAGTCAGCGTTTGCTTGCTTTTGTAACAACCCCAACCAAGCCTATTTTCTTTGAACAGCAAATGTTCCATGTGTACAGGTCTGTGATTTTGCTGGATTTGCTGGGTCAGGTGTCTTATATTTCCCCAGTCAGAGCACTGATTACAGAAGGAGCAAATTTTAAGGTTTCTCTTCCTTTCCTTTTACTGGGAATAGGCAAGCAAAAGGAAAACTGAACATGTGAGATGCCTGAACTTGGGGCCAGCAGTCTTTATGTCCAGCTAAACTGCATCAGACATAGGAAATCACAGATCCAGTAGAGGGAGGAAGCGGACTGTGACCTTGAAGAAGGGTAGAGGAGAAAATTGTGTCTTAAATCTGGGCATGGCCATATAACTCGTGTGGGCTCATGAAGCACAAACCATTATATGAATGTTCCCTAGTTCTTCCCTTGCCACTGCCAGAGGGAGCAGCCGCGTTCTAAATTCATCTCTGTCACTTTGCATCCCTAAATGAAGATGTACCAACCTGCCAGAGACACAGAGTACAAGCAAGAAATAAACATGCAAGTTTTCAGCCTCTATAGCTTTGAGGCTGTTACTATAACATAGCCCATCCAGCAACAAACAAGACAGATGTTATGTTTTCATTTAATTACTAATTTTCAGTGTGGGCATGTCCATCATCACCATTGTGCCCACCTTGCCCCCCGCCACACACACACTATTTTCTTTACTCCCAACTCACCTGTTTTCACCTACCACAGAATAGAGGTGACAGGAAAAAGACCAGTTATGTTAGTGTCTCCATGTCAACCAGACAATATTCTCTCGATTCTAATTCCCGAACCAAATTGAAAGACTAGATCAATATGTGAAGCGTTGCTGTAGTGGGGGAGGGGGATGGCTTCAAGAACTGTAGAAAAATCCAGAGAAAGAAGGTAAAGGGAAAGAGCAATACTTCCTGACTGGAGTCTAGCTCTGATTATGGTTAGGGAAATGTTGGCCAGGGGCATCAAAATGTTGTGAGGATGCTCAGAGAAGGTAGGGACCCACATCAGGACCATATCAGTGCCTGATGGCATGATCATCCGTGTTTCTTATCTGTCCCGACATCAGGAAACACTAGTGACAATGGATTCTCACCGGGCTGTTATTGGCTAATGATATGCTTCTTTATTTTGGTTAGATTTTTAAGTTACTCTACAAAGTCCTGGCTATTGTCATGACCGTTGTACGCATACTTTCTTCTTCGTGAGTGTCTCTCTTCGTCCCTCTTCCCTGCCACCCCCTTCTTTCTCCCAGTACCTCCTCTTCAGCTTTCATATTACACGCTTTATATCACCCCCTTCCACTGCCATCCCTTACTGACGCCACTCCTTTCCCTCCCATAGTCCCCCTTCTACTTCCATGATCTCCGGAGCACTCCCACACACTTGTATGCAAACGGGAGAGAAAACCTGTGTAGTATTTCTGAGTCTGCTTATTTACCTTAACACAATGCTTTCCAGTTCAATCCGCCTTTCCAAAAATGTCCTGAATGCAGTTTTTCTTTAGAGTGACATATAGTCTCGTGAGTGTCTGTACCACATTTTTTTTTTTTTTTTTTTAGCGTTTCATCCAGTAACGGACACCTAGGCTGATTCCTTTCTTAGCTGCTGTAAAGAGCACAGCAAGAATAAGGATGTGAAACTTAACCAGTAAGAAAATGCAAACCTAAGTAAACAATTCTGAGATTCCATCTCACCCCAGTGAGGATGACCAACATCAAGAAAACAGCAAATGCCAGCCAAGAGGCAGAGAAAGGGGAACTTTTCTCATCACTTGGTAAGCTGGTGTGCTGTTATGCAGATTAGTGCGGCGGAAGCTCACAAAACTAAAAGTGAAAGTGCTGTTGAAACAGCTGCCCTGCTCCTGAATGTTGGACTACGCATTTGCTTCTCTCCGTTCGCGTACGTGGGAACCATAACGATGGGTCCCATGATCACCAACGATGAGGCAGAGGGGTCCTGTACTCAAAGTCTTAGAGACAGCAAGTCAGGGAGATTCAAGCCCAAAGAGTTTTCAGCCTGAATTGGGCTCATCGTAGGAGTGGTGTCCTTCCGAAGGCGGGTGATTTGTCCATAGAGAGCTACGGGATTCTTCTAGGCATGTGAGATTCTAAGCAGTGACTGACGGACAGTACAGAGGGAGTCCCTGGTTCTTCCAATTGCGGAGGAGCCACATAACCCCTAAACAACTGTGGAGTACATTCTTATTTAGAGACTATAGTCTTTTCCAATACTGTGTTCAGATAACACGCAGTGGCCCCTGATCTAGGTGCAAACTCTACATGATCCCATGATGAATAAATTCTAAAGAAATGGGAAAGTGAGAGAACTCACATCAGTTTGGTGCGATTTTGCAATCGCTTAATTTTTTGTCATTATTTTCATTTGTTTGTTTGCTTACTTTTTATATATGACTTTACAGACACCCCATCCCCCACCCCCACAACACCAAGGCTCTCGGTTTTTCCTCCTAGCTGACCACTTGAACCTGGAATCGAGGCACACAGCTTGGACTTAGGCAGAAACGACTCTCCGGGCCTTCTGTGCCAAGTTTACAAACCAGGTAATGACTGCAGGGTGTTCCACTAACAGCTCCCACAAGCGGAGGGCAGTCTGCCAAAGGCAAAGCAAGGAATGGAAAGGAAACCAATTTCATGGAAGGAAGGTAGTGTGAAAGCTCGCTTCTTCTTGGCTCTCAATTTAAAACCATGTCATTAAAACTTAGGGCCTCCACAATTATACCTTTTCCACATCCAGCCCAGGAGCTGCAGCCAAGTGCCTGCAAACACCTGTGTTGGAGTCCTACCAGAAATGAGCCACTCGCCTGCAGCCAAATTAGGCAGGAAGAATAAATTAATAAAGTGCCCCCTTTCCTCTGTTCTCTTTGCTCTCTCTTCATTTTATGATCCACTTAAAGATGTGACTTGAAGGAGAATAGAAGGAATGCAGGGAGAGGAGGTAAAGATCAAGGCTAGAGCGCAAAGAAAGCACGAGAAGATCGTAGACACGTGGAACAGTCACTCAGGAAGAACTCTGCTAACCTCAGACACTTAATACTATTCCAGAAAGCACCCAGAACCCAACCCCACCCTCCCACACCACACACTGAGCTTTGGAGCACATTCTCATTGGAGGTTAGTGCTTTGGATCTGTTGGCTCAGATCTAAACTGTGACTCAGTTTCCTGCACTCATGTGCCTGTTTTGTCTTCAAAACTCCTTTGGGGAAATTGTCCTTGACACTGATAACCGGGGAGCTAACAAGAAAACAGGTAAGGGAGAAGTCACATCTCAAGTTTGCTTTTTAATGTGCTTACCTTATAGAAAGCCACACATCTCATCCCCCCCCCCCATGCTGGTAGCATCCGGTTTCAACTACTGCCAAGGGGACTAAAGGAAGTAATCCCTGGAAGAGGGGTGTGACTTATTGGTGTATAATTTGTTGTCTACCCAAGAAACTGTCTAAGAGATTTGGTCAGGACACAATCCTGAAAGTCACTTGTTTAGGAGGAAGGGGAGAAACTGGGAAGGAATTTTAAAATAGTAAAATCCCACAGGCTGTCTTCTCTCAAAACACTTAGACCTATACAGTATATCATAGCCTGAATTAGAATTATGAAGCTGTGGGCAGGATTTTAGTGCTTTCCTGGTGACTTTCAGGTCCATGGGCCCCTGAATGTAATGGCGGTTTTGCTACATTCTCTCAGGAATTTTTCAGTGGCCAACTAGGCAACAGCTGTGATCAGAGCCTTGTTTTCAATAACGTTTGCACCTTCTAAGTCTTTAATTCACCTGAAGACTATAAGAACCTTAAGCCTCATGAAAGTGATTTAGTCACATTGTTAAAGTCCAATTTTGGTAGGCAACTTGCACTTGGAAAGCCCCATCAAATCTCAGCACACAGGTGGCCGTGTGGGCACAAGCAAAGTCACCCCACCAAGGGAATAAAGTCTGCCACCACTTAATTGTTTATAGCCCTTTAAAAATCGCCTTACAAGTAAAGCTGCAATCATGAAACCAAAAAAAAGAAAAAACAGGCAAAGCACATTGTCCTCCTTTTCCTGATGAGAAACCGTGATTTGAACAAACTAGACATTTTCCTGGTGCCAGAAGGCTGAAGGCTGCAGCCAAGACACTGATTGCTAACTCAGTGTCCTCACACTTATGGAAAAATTTAGCCATTCTTTCTGATAGCTGCCATTTTCAAAGATATTTTTTAAAGCTGCTGGTTTTCAAATATCTTCAAGAAAAAAAAGTCTGTCATCTGTTCTCCAACCTGGTCTTAGACTTGAGATTCTTTTCTTACTTTTCTTCTTGCGATGTCCATGTTCAGGTTTTATCCTTTTTGGACCTCACGTATTTTCCGATGGTCATTCATCTAAAAAAAAAAAAAAAAACAAAAAACAAACCTGAGTTTGACTAAAGCTACATGGCTCATATGATTGTGTGTGCTTCTAGTCATCAGGGATGCTTGCCACAGCTCTTGCTCTTGCCTCTCACCCTCACCAGTTTGAAATGCTGGTACCTCACCCTTCCTCCCTTTCTTTAACTATAAAAACGGAGCAAGCGTTTTGTTGCTGTATTTGAAGGCAACAGGGATGCAGATCAAGGTCTGCAACATGCATGTCCTGTGCTTATGAGCTGATTCATCATAAGCCACAAGTTGAGAACAACTCCCTTAAACTTGCAAGGCTGGGCCAGTGTATAAAAGCCACTAAATCTGCTTAAGGGACAATTTGACTTCATTATTCTGTTTTACCACGTTCTAATCTTTGTTCGGAACCGTTCCTATTGTTCCCTCTCAGTACGAAGGTTCCTTTCAATCTTTTTAAAATGATCTCTGACCTTTTCTCCTTACCTTAGCTCATGTTGCCTTCTAGAGATTCCCAAATTATTGAAGCCTTCAAATTAGATACTTTAAAGTGTTTCTCTATGAAATTTTGTTATCCTAAAAGTGAGAATGAGATTATGGAAATAGAGTTGGCTAACCATAAGCTAAATCCAGCCTGTGGCCTAGTTCTTAGGGGATCCAGCCCATGGCCTAGCTCTTTAAGGACCCAAGCTGAAAATGGTTTTCACATCTTTAAAAGAACTGAGACATCAAATCAAAGAATGTCAGTAGACAGAGGAAGAAGAGAGCAGAATGCCTTTAAGGGAAGAATTTGCCAGAACCTTCTCCTTGAGTGTACATAACCCTCCCTTTAATCCTTCTGTTGCTGGCTTCCACAATCTTCATTCTTTCAAACTTTCTCCCAGGTCTGCTAAAGTAGACAGTCCAGGATTCCAGGGTGACAAGTCACAAACCAAAACCGAACCCTAAGGCTTGTAATGACCCATGTGACATGATGTGACCAAAGCATCTGAGAACTTCCTCATGTCCTCCTTTGCTCCACACCCCCTTGTGTCTGTGTGTCTGTGTATGTGTCTGTCTCTGTGTGTGCACATGTGTGGGAGCATGCACACACGCACATGTCGTACATGTGGAGTATCCGGGGTCACAGAGAGCAACTCCTGACACCACAATCTTCACATTCCTACTTCATTTTTCTCCTGGAAATCCTGCCCCTCTCTCTTCCCAGTGCTCATGGAGAGAGGAAGACATAACACCCACGTAGGGTAAGTGGGAGACAGCAGCAAGTGCAGGTAGGAAAAGAAGTCTGAAAAATGTCTGCCCCAGAAGTTGTCCCAGATGGAGAAAATGGATCCTCCTGGTGAAATTGTCCTGCCAGGAAAGATGCTATTCTATGTAGTAATACAGCCTCTCATTGGTTCCCAGCTGCTCAGTCCCGAAATAATTACACAGAAATTATATTATTTAAATCACTGCTTGGCCCATTAGTTCTTGCTTCTTATTGGCTAGCTCCTACATATTAATTTAACCCATTTCTATTAATCTGTGTATCGTCACATGGCTGTGCCTTACTAGCCAAAGTTCTCAGCATCTGTCTCCAGCAGCTCCATGACTTCTCCTCTGACACTGCCCTTCTTTCTTCCAAAATTCAGTCCAGTCTTCCTCACCTAGCTCTGCTCCGTCCCGCCCAAAAGCTCAAAGCAGTTTCTTTAGTAACCAATGGTACACAGAGGGGAAGCCTACATCAATTTTATTCTAGTTATTTATTATTAGTGGTTTTATTTTTCAAGACATATTTCTGTGTGTAACCCTGGCTCTCTAGGAACTCACTCTGTAGACAAGGCTTACCTTGTACTCACAGAGACCTACCTGTCTCTGCCTCATGAGTGCTGGGATTAAAGGTGAGTGCCACCACCTCGGAACTGAGGGACGCTATTCCAAAAGAAGACACTGTGGTGATCTGACAGCTGTATGAACCATCCTGCAGGGCAGATTAGGGATTAGACAATGATGGACAGTAAGTGTTGGACAGGACCACCCTTTGACTAGGACCACTTAGCTTTCTATACCTCTTGTTCTCTATTTAAACCTGAACCTCATGTCAGGATTGTAAAGACAGACTTGGGAGTTACAGGGCTTCTATTGTTTAGTTCCCCATGATAGTCTTGCTGAATAAATCTCCTTTCTCTAGTTTCCACAATTACTTGTGTCTTTAACTGGAATGTTAGGAAAGATGGCTGAGCCTCATTTGTTGGCCTTGCCAGATCCCAAGCTTTGACTCTCAAATATGCAGTAACATGAGTCCACATTGTATTAGAAACTGGTACACACATACATACACATGCACATACCTACACCCTCCCCACACATACATATACACATATGTTATATTTGAAATAATATCTTTCTATATAATAACCAAGATTCACCTTGAAATCATGGTGATCCTCCTTTTGTGGCCTCCTGAGTGCTGGGATCACAGACATAAGGTACCACGCCCGGTTGATTCTCTTGTATTTGAACAATGCCTCCTTTCTGTTTGTGAATCCCCTGTTAGCTGTGTGAGGTGTGACCAGAGAAGTAAGGAGCCTAGGAAGCAGTGACAGCGGGCCCCCGGGGGAACAGGGCATTGGCATGCAGGCTGTGCATCCAAGCCTGCCTGTTTCTCCCAGAGGGACTGCAGAGCCCGAGTATGTTGTGAGCTGGTAACAACACATCCTGTGAAAGGTTCCACTGAAAACCCTGACCGTGATGGGTATAAATATGCTGTGTGCCAGCAAAACAGGATGAAGGGAAAATGAAAGACTACACACCTGAGTAAGCTTTATAGCCAATACCTACCAAACGGCAGGCACACACTGCTCATATAGTAAGCGAAACTAACACTCAACCAGAGAGAGTAGATTTAGGAGAGAAATATAAAAACAATAACAATTATAGTATCAAGGGAAAAGATCCTTGCGAGCCCAAAACATTCTTCCTATCAAAATGGAAGAAGTCCACATCGCTATTTTTATTGCTTAATAAATGTTTACTATTGTTTTCTAATGTAAAGCTTAGATAGGATGAAACATTTATTCATGGTCCCATGGTTACAAATGACAAAACAAGAATAGACAGTCTGGGAGAGATAAAGGGAGCAAACACAGATGGCACCAGATAGATCAGCATCCTAGAAGCTCTTTAATTTGCAGTAACTTGCTCTCTGAGCCTCAGTTTGCTCATCGCTACCATTGGGACAGCTTCCCGGGGTCTTGGGAGGACTGGAGACTCTTTCTACTGAGAATCCCTCACCTCTAGCTGACCTCTAGAAGGAGGGAGGACAGACAGAAGACAGAGGGACTGGGTGTTCCTGCTTCAAGAAGTGGGGGAAAGTCTTGCCATATGTCCATATCTGTTTAGACTCGTTAGACTGTTAGAAAAAAAGAGAGAAAAGGTGGTTGTCTCAATCAGTCCTACGCAAACTAGACGATTCCAGGCGATCGAGCACTTCAAACTTGGGGCTAGGAATTCTGAGCAAAAGCTTGGCAAATTAATTCCCTTACCTCTACTGTTCCATGAATACCAGAACCCCTCAAAGCTTAGAAGCATCCATTGCTTTGCTACTTCTGCCTTTGAAACTGATTTTCCTTTTTTAAAAAAAAATCATTTTTCTTGAATCTTTCTGAACATATTCAAGTAGTAAGAAATATCACCGGTGATTTCCAGTCTGAAAAGGGGTGTCAGGGAAAGCAAACAAGTGGAAAATATATGCCCAAATCTCTCAAGCCTGGGAGTCTCCATTCTTTTCCTGCACTGCGGCCAGCCCTTTGGGAGGTAACTAGGTGAGCACTCTGCCTGAGCATGGCAAAGCCCCTAGTATTTTGTCAGTAATGAGGATAGAACCTAAAGTTGGCAGACTCACTTTGAAAGGCAATAAGGAGTCCCTGAGGGAGCTGAGCAGGAACACAACCCATGATTTGTCAAACATACTATACTCAGGGTTAGGACTGTTTATAATCTGAAATAACCTAATTTAGGAGATAAAATTAAATTCCAGGAATAATTACTTATAATGGAACATCAACAACCACCTGGAAACCAATGATTTATTGATCCCGAGCAGAAGGCATTAATGTGGGAGCTGAAGACATGGTTTCACAGCGAAGAGCACATACTGCTAAAGCAGAAGACCTAAATTCAGTTCCTAGTACCTGTATTGATGACTCACAACTGCCTGTAGAATTTGGCACACACACGCACACACAAGTACACACAAAATTTAAAAATGATATAAATCTTTAGGAGGAATTTGTTCATAAACCGTGGCATATTTGTAACGGAATATTATGCACCAATGAACTGAAACTGAAGGGCGCCCAAGAACATGAATAAATCTCAAAAAAAATGTGATAGTGAACACCACAAGAAACACCACGGAATCAACTAACCTGGGCTCACAGGAGCTCACAGAGACCGAACCGATAACCAGGGAGTCTGCATGGGACCGACCTAGGCCCTCTGCATGTATGCTACAGTTATGTAGCTTGGGCTTCCTGTGGAACTCGTAACAGTGGGAGCAGGCACTGCCTGTAACTCTGCTGCATGCTTTTGGGATTCTTTCCTCTTACCAGGTTGCCTAGTTCAACCTTAATAGAAGAGGGAGTGCCTAGTCTCACTGCAACTTGATATATAGTAACTGGTTGATATACATGGGAGGCCTGACCTTTTCTGAAGAAAAACAGAGGCGTGGAGGATGATGTCTGAAAGAGGGGAGGTGGGGAAGGGACTGGGAGGAGAGGAGTGAGGGAAAACTGAAGCTGGGATAAATAAAAACAAAAATAAATACCCAAAAAATTGTAATCATGAAAGGAACAAAGAACCTCACAGCCGAATAAGTTTCCTTTCGCACAGAATTAACAAGTAAGATGAAGCAACATATAATTTAGGGAATAGCTGGATATACGTTAAAACTATAAGGAAAGCTAAGACAATGGCCGGTTACCTTGAAGACCAAGGCAGGGATAAAACAAGAGCATTTATCTCAAAAGACTCATAAGACCTGGAAATTGTCTCATTTGAAGATGATTGGCAGGATCGTGAATGTTCACAGCTGTAATTGTACTTTTAAGCCACTCTTATGCCTCCACACACTTGAGTCTAAGGATACATTAATTAAGCTCTAGTATTGCCGTGTATGTAGGATGTGAACAAGAATGGGTGCACAGATGCCGCGGTACGCGTGTGGTGGCTAAAGGACAACTTTCAGGCGTCAGGTCGCTCCGCTCAGCACAGGTTTCGAGGTGTGAGCACAGTTCATCACACTTGAGTGCAAGGCTTTTGACTCACCGAGCAATCTTGCCAGCCTGTCTATGAATATTTAGTTTCACAATTTAAAAATAAATGTAACATAAATACATGTGTGGTCCCTTGGGTTGTCCCTGCTCTTTCTCTGCAATAAGAGTCAAGTGATACCGCCAGCATCAGCCCCAGCAGCTACACTCTGAATGTGTGTGTCTTCCCGAAATTCATATGTTGATATCCTAACCCTTTGGGAGGAAAAAACTTTATGGTATTTTCAGTAATGAAAATATAAAATTGATGGGCTAGCTTTAAAGGAACAAGGCATAATTCTGTTGAGATGAAGCGTGTAGCCTATGACTCAGGGAGTTTGCTACTCCCAGGATCCCAAATGGGCTCAGAGTACATAAGAAGAAGGCACAAGGGACTTGCCCCCCTTTCACTATCTGAAGACCCAGCAAGATGCCGGAGAGCAAGACTCCACTAGACGCTGCATCACCGACTTGGAACTTCCCAGCCTCCAAGACTACGAGAAATAAATTTCTGCTTTCCATAAGCCGCTCAGCTCACAGTATTCCATTACGGGAGCCTGAATGGACCAAGACAATGAGAAACGTAAATTTTATGAAACGACTTTGGAACGTGGAAATGAGCACTGCACATCAAAGGGCGCCGCGAAATGTCAGCTTTCCCGGTAGTGATTTCTACCCTGCCACTTTCTAGGTTGCTTTCCAAACCCGCCGCTCTCGCTCGTGTGTGTCTTCCCAAAGCCATTTAAAAGTCTCTCTGTAGGAAGCAGAAGCAGGCAGATCTCTATGAGTTTGAGGTCAGTCTGGTCTACAGAGAAAGTTCCAGGACAGCCAAGGCTACACAGAGAAACCCTGTCTCAAAAAAAAAAAAAAAAAAAAAAAAAAAAAAAAAAAAGGTCTTTTTATAAACTCCAAACCTACTAGTTTTTCTCACCTTACAGAGTCAACCGCCATTAGATAGATAAATGCATAGAGAGACAGGTGGGCGTGGCACTATATTGAATCTTAGCAGGAAAACTATTGACTTCTACAACAAAAGACTTTCAGACAGGAAAGGACACAGCTGAGTAGAAATCTTCGCACGCTCACCAGGAGGAGAGTTGGAAGAGAAACTCACAGGGAAGACAGGTGTTGACTGCCTTGGGAATGAAGAAAATGCGATCCAGTTAGGAGCACACTCATTCTCGGCTGGCGGCTTTATCCTTGCTCGGGAGGGCAACAGAAGACCTTCAATAGGGAGCCAACTTATGTATCAGTTAGTCTACAGGCAGGGATTCAACTTCTGCTTCCTGGTTCTGTACCAAACCTCCTCCTATCAAAAAAAAAAATCATCCTTCTCAGTTCTCAATTCCCCATTTCCTAAATTACAGAAGATCTGGTCCCCACATTGCTCCTCTTCTTCCAGGCCTCCAGCTACCTCTCCTCTGGAGGAGCCCTCTTGCTGGACCAGAACAGCTTTGCTTCTCTGGGTCTGGTTCCAGCCCTTCTCCTGCCTTTGCCTCTGGTATCTCCAGTCAATCTCATATCTTGACGTCTATGTGGAACAGTTTTTAAACTGAGGAGTTCCTAGGTTTCCTTCTAAGATAGTCTTCCTTCCTCATTCCACATTCATTTGAACACTCCTAAAACATCAGTCTGCTATCAGCAAATTGACTGTTCCTGCCAGTATCTCTGGCCTAGGTTTCTCTTTAGAGTTCCAGAATCATTTACCCGATTGATTTCCTGGTATATCTACTTGTACTTCTTAGACACCTCAGATTCAGCGTGTCCACAGTAGCCTTCTTCACTGAACACCCCGATAAGCCCCCACTCCTCACAGTATCCCTTGCTTCCCGCCTGCTCAAGGCAGGACGCTAGGAATCATGCCACACATATCCCTTCTCTTGTAGTCTTTTTCAACAAAGTCATATCTCTTCAGCATCTGAAATGCCTCTCAGCCACACTTTTCTCCCTCTATCCTGCCCAACTCCATATCAGATAACATACACCTTGAAATTGATCCTAAAGGGCTTCCTTTCAGCCATTCTCCACAGTCCAGCCTGAACAATTTTCCTAAACTATAAACCTGAGCATGGTCACCCCCGCAACTGCACATAAATGTCAATGCACACACAAAGAGACATGGAGTTAGACAGACAGATAGGCAGGCAGGCAGACAGAAGGAAAGACAAGACAGTCAGAAGGGCAAACAGAGAGAAGCATGGACAGAGAGACAGACAGACAGACAGACAGACAGACAGACAGACAGACAATTTTTGATCATTGGTATTTGCCCTGAGTTTTAAAACAAACTCAAAAAACTTAGCAGTCCCAGCTCCGGCATTTGGCTATCAGGTTTCAGCTTCACCTGCCTCCCATGTCTTTGTTCTAACCTTCCTGTCACTTCTGGAAAGTTCTCACTGATGGGAGTAGTCGACCCATAAGCTAGAATTAACCAGACAAGTTCAATACAACAGATCTAGTTTAATAATTGGAAAACGGGGAAACTCACATGACTGGGGTCCAGAAAACACCATGGGCAGCAAAGAGAGGGAGTGCACCTGGATTCCCAGGTCTTTCTTCCCTGGCCCCAGGCGGCCACACCCTAGCCAAATGTGATTGGCTGAGCTTCCCCATCATCTCACCATCATCATGAGCTGGAATGACTGAATGATACCTGTCTCCCATACTACATTGCTAGTGTGGTCCAAGATCATGCTTGTGTC
The DNA here is from genome assembly GCF_014885135.2 of Alexandromys fortis. Taxonomy (NCBI): domain Eukaryota; kingdom Metazoa; phylum Chordata; class Mammalia; order Rodentia; family Cricetidae; genus Alexandromys; species Alexandromys fortis. The sequence goes on along the minus strand of NW_026067925.1, from coordinate 2,233,059 downwards.
ATGACCTCTCCCTAGTGTCTCGCAGACTCTCCGACCCCGCTCAGGCATCTCACAAACACTGGTTAAGTAAATGAATCATCCCTCTTTTCCCTTATGGGATGATCCAGGATATTTTATACTGGCGTTTCTCTAAATCCTGCATGTATCTGCCTGAATTTGTATATTTTAAAGTGATTATAATGAAGAGTTATTGACTGAACTACAGGAGAGAAAGTAATTAGAGTAAGTTATCTCTGATCTCTCATAGGTTGGAAAAAAATGAAGGGATGAATCACTTAATGAAAACCAACAAATTGAAAACACTTCAATATCATGACCTGAAGGCATGAGAGAAAGGTTTTTAACAGTGTTCTCAGGTTAACTATCTTCTAGGGTGGGTGCCTCATGAGATTTCTGCCTTCCATGTTAGAATGTCTATTGGTATCCTCGATCAGGACTTGTTTAGGCAGCCATGTTGATGAGACAAGCCACGGGCGTGTCTTCCCTGACATTTCTAGGAGACACCGTCTCACAGCAAACTCCCCATTCCTCTGCCTCTGACAGTCTTTGTGCCTCCTCTCCCACAATGAGGCTTCCATCCTAGACAAAGTCAGGCAACTCAGGAATTCTGAGTGGGAGAAATAGTCCTCCTTAGGGAACAGCCCTGGTTATTCAATACCGAGTGGTCAGTCCTGAAGTTATATACAAATAACTAACACTAACATTATGTGGGCTGGAGAAGGATGTATTTTATATCTATAATATATTTTAAATGATAAAATACATCTGTTAATATATATGTATTAAAGGAAAACAAACCATAAATTTGAAAGAGAAAGTGAGGGAGTTCTTGAGAAGGGGTAGAGGGAAGAAAGGGAAGGGGAAGTGATGTAATTATATTTTAATTTCAAAAATTAAAAACTGTATTAATTAAAAAACCTGATATAAAATATTTTAAAAATTATAAGTCAGGTATAATGTCACATGGCTATAATCCCATCAATCAAAAGACTAAGTAGGAGGATTCCTGTGAGTTCAAAGCAAGACATACGTAGAAAAGTCTGCCTCATTAAAATAAAATAAAAACATATATAGCAAGATAGTTCATTGAAGGATCAATTTGGACAAAAGAAGAAGAAATGTACATTTAGTGTGCATAGAGGGGATGAATTTGGGTTAGAAACAGGTAGTCAAAAACATATATAAATTCTAGAAATTGCTAAATGACATCTCTTAATAGTTACAAAGGTAGATTCCGCATTATCTGTGGTTTATAAATGTTTAGCCATTAATACCCTTTTGTACTCTCCATTTCAGAAAATGATGGCTTTATATTCTTTCTTTTACAAAGCACAAATGAGGTTTATAGGCAACCAACGCATTTAAACGAGATACGGTATTTGCCTAAAAGACCGAGATCAAGGCATAAAACATTTAATGTGACTGCTTTGATCCACAAATACAAATCAGTAAGAGAATCTCTGAAAAAAAAAACCCTGAAAGTCAGAATTCATACAAAAAAGTGCTGTAGGCAAGAACATTGACGTTTCCAAGATTGTATAGATTTTAGATTTTGCTTGGAAGAAGGCAACACTAGCAAGGCTTCCAGCAGGTGGCGCTCTGAACCAATTAATGAGAAACTGGTTCTGGGCTCAGCCGCCTTTAAAAAATAAGATACTTCCCTTTAGTGACATATGAATTCTGAACACATACTCTGAAAATGAGAAGTCCACACCCTGTATAACACACACACACACACACAGAGGGAGGGGGGATTTGCCATAAGAAATCAAGTAACACTGTAATGAAGACAAACAAGCTAGACATGCAAATATATATGTAAAGGTGTGCAGACTGAAAGTAATTCCAGGAGCCAGTCTGTCTTCTCCTAATGGGCTCTTAGCACTGCCTAGTAAATATTCTAGTACTGGGCTGTATTATCCTCTCACAGCAAATAATAGTCTATTTTCTGTGCCTTTTTCATTGAGCACCTTCTCCTCTGGGATCTTCTGTCTCATGACCTGCCTTCTTACTATGAACAAAGGGAGCAGGAACAGCCATAGGAGCTGCCACCCTCCATGCATGGTCAGATGCAATCTTCTCATCTCGCATGCAAACCCGCATGCCCCCCTTCTCCTCCCAACAGCAGCCCGAGGAGCTGGCCCTTCAGCTACCCAAAGTCATGCCTTTATTGGTGCTCCTCTGATTGACTGGTCCTCGGGAAATACGTGCTCCTCTGTACATGGATGCTCCTCTGTAAAATGGTAATCCTCTGTAAATGGATGTTCCTTTGTAAATGTCTGCTCCTCTGTAAATGAGTGATCCTCTATAAAATGGGTGCTCCCCTGGTGAGTGCTCCTCTGTAAATGAATGATCTCCTATAAAATGGGTGCTCCTCTGATGGGTGCTCCTGCTACACAGTCAGAAACCTGGACAGCCTTCTGCCGTTTAATTTCTCTCGCTTGAACTCTGCTTCTCCATGATTTTATTTATAATGCTTAAGATATTTTCCTATCTCTCCTACTAAAATACAAATGAAAGAAGTGGAGCCGTATCCATAACACTTTGGCCAAGAACTCGTCCTTGTTGAAACTTAATTCGTGATGAGCTGGAGTCGGGGCTCAGGGTGAGAGTGCTTGTCTAGCCAATTGAGCCTGGGTTCACAGGTGGCAAATAGATAAGCCGGAAATTCAGTGGCAGGTAGAGTGAGATTTTACAATACTTTCCTAGCTATGATATCTATTAAGGGCAAAGTCCCAGGATACACAGTTACAAACAAGCAAGCATCCTCAGACGCCTCACTTTCTAGCTCAACCTTTCTAACATCTAACAGTCAAACCTTCAAGAGCTTACTGTACGCATGCATGAATGCATGGACTCGATTTCTTCCCCTCCACTGCCTCTGCTGTCCCTTCCAATCTCATTTTTACCTCCTGCTCCACTGCATCTGAATATCGGCCATCAAGGACCTTCAAGTCATTTTGACGGACATGTTTTCATTATCGCTGGGTCGACTTCTCAGTCACATACAGACACAGTCACATCACATCTTAAGTCTTCCCTTCCACTGCTCCAGCCACGGTAATGTCCCTTCCCTCTTGTCTTCTTTCCCTTGCCAATCTTTCTCTAATGCCTCGCTACCCTGTCCTTCCACACTGCAGTTTCCTAGTCCAGTCGTAAGTCCTTCCTCCGTAGAGAGTGTGACATTTCCCCTTAGCTATTTCAAAAGTGCCTCAGAAACAAGTGCTCTGAATTAAACGGTTTCCTCCCTTGTATCTCCTTCCTTCATTAGGTTAGAAAGCAGTACACGGGTAGCGAAGCAGGAGCCTTCTTGTCGGTGCCTATCCTCTATGCCATTTCCAAAACACAAACAGTCGCAATCTCACTTCGAAGCTACAACTAGGTCACCTGAGTCTCTTTGTAGCCACTATTAGCTGTTAATTTAATCCAACTCAACCTGGATTTTGCAGCTTCTGGTGGAATCATCTACTGTGTTCCCAGCATGGTTCCTGGTGGTTGTCTGCCCCATTCTCTCCGCAATATCTGAGAAGGAGTTCCAAAATACAAAACTGGTCTTGCTAGTCTCTCGCATTGTTCTCTGAAGTTTTCCTTTTTTTTTTTTTTTGAGATTAAAATGCCAAATGTCTTCGAGGAACCACAGGACCCTTCAAGGTTTTGCTCATGATTCTCTACCCAGCTTCATGCCAAACCTCCTTCTCTCTTAGGCATCATAGGCATCACAGTCAAACAAAGCTGTTTTCCTTTCCTGTACACCGGACATTTTCCCTCCTACCAAGACCTCAGTATGTGCCATTGCTCTATCAAGAAAACTTTTTTTCTTTGTCTTTAGCTTGGCCATTGCCTGCTTATCACTTCAAGTCAGGGGGCATTCCAGAAGCATGTGCATGGCCTCTAAGGGAGCTCACACCCCCTCTACACACACACAGCCTCTCTGTCTCTATAGAGATCGTCTACATTCACAGTTCACAGTTTGAATTCTGCATGTATACGTGGGAAAATCTCATTTGGTTCATCATTGTACCTGGCTTGGTGTTTTGCACATAGTGCATGCTAAATTAATATTTAGCACAGAACAAATTAATACTCATTTATGAATAAATAAATTGGTGTTTGTTTATATGAATGTGTGGGTTTCTTGCCACCCTGCCTGTATCTAGACTCTTTCCCCTTTCATCTCTAAGTGGGTGCTCAGGGACCCCCCCAAACTCATTTCAATATTAATATAACTGTGCTTTTATAAGTCACGCATTCCAGGAAGCGTTAGGAGGCATGCCAGGTATCTTTCCTATGCCAAGATTTGAGATCAAATGGTAGCTGTTGGACCTCAAAAAGACAGATAAAATCAAGCAGAACTCAAATCTGTACTAAATTATCATGGAAGTCTAAGACTTCAGAGAAATGTGCTCGACACAGGTCCCTTTAGGACCTGCTGCCTGAAACCTGGGAGTGAGCAACCGCTCTCTTCTTCCATTAGACGCACATTTAAGTAAAAAATTAAAAAGCTCCGTTAGAAGTTTGTATATAGCTGGAAAAAGAGAAAAAAACCTTTCATGTTTGCTCAAAATAAATTTAACTGGTTCTAAATTGTCTGCTATTTTAGGTGGTACATTTCCTGAAAAGTGGTCTGTAGAGGCAGCCAAAGGAAGACAAGATTATTAGGGGTTGTTAGCGGCTCCCAGCAGATACGATTCTGAGTGTCGGACTGAGCTGAATCCATGGCAGGGAAATCTCCAGAAAGGTCCCTGGCCAGTAATGCAACCATCAACTCCTAGTCCCCTGCCACCTCCCCAGGCATTTGCTTTTAGCCTAATTCCATGTCTCAAGATACCTACTTACTTCTGTCGGCAGACATACCTACCCTTTTACCTCACTTTGAAGCCCTGCCTGATACCCTGAGAAGGCTTTGCATGACCTTCACCACAAAACCTAGGAAACCCAGCTTCCAGGGCCAGCCCCACGACTGCTCTACTGTATCTCCGCTTGCACCGCTGGAGAGAAATTCGGGGAGAAAATGTTCCTGGAATAGAACGACTATTTAAAATGTATTGGACACTTCTTTATGTCTACCTAAACTCCATTAAGGAAAAACATTTTTAAGAGCCAGGTTCTCGACCCCGGCTATATCCCTCAAAACTCCAATACACACAATCTGAAGACTGGTTGAAAGAACACCCCAAAAACAAAAGAAAAATGATTGTGTGTGGGCCTTTACAGTGAAACCAAGTGCCTGAACACACATATTTTACCTTGTTTCTGTCTTTTGTGCAGGTCATTTATTAAGTGAGCGAATCAGAGCTCAAGGAGCTCTAGTGTGTGACCCCAGGGAAGCAGCAAACCTTCCGATGCAGACCCAGTTCAGGGCTGCGTCTACTACACTCATGGTTTCCAATCCACCTTACCTTAATGCTCCAGGTCTTTTCACTCATGATCTCAGCCTCTAAGGATAGAATAGAGAAGCTAAAGGGATCCTATCCAATTGTAATTTCAGGACTACTGAGAACGAAAAACACAAGACTGCTTTAGGAAGAAACATCCCTTTGCTATTAGTTTCAAATACGATGACATGAATATTTTCTCTTGCAGGCAACAATTATTGGATGGCCCAATGCCTTACTCTGCTCCCTCTGCGAGACTCTGGGCCCAGCAGACCTGTGGGCCTTCCTGCATCTCAGACCACGTCTATCCTCTATCAATAGCCAAAAATCAACCTTTCAACTTGCTGACCCACTTCTCTGTGAAAACTCACCAATGTGGCCCACACATCACTAGCCCATAGCTCTTTGTCAGTATTTGTCCAAGGCTCTGGAATTGCCCCCTCAAAAGCGATTGGAAAATTTGATAGAGTACTTTCTGTTATCATGAGGAAGAGGGAACTACCCCGATCATAGAGACAATGAATACCTGAGAATTTTCCTCCTTGTCATGTTCAAGAGTATTTCACACAAAGCCTTCCCCCAGTCATGTATTTCTCTTTAATGACTTATTAAGGTTTTTTTGCTTGATTTCTGAACCTATAATCTAACTTGTTTTTATACATAAAGACCTTGTTTTCTTTATGATTTCAGGAATGTCCAAACTGCAGTTGATTGGCTTCTTGCACCCAGGATAGCTATGAATACAGCCCAACACAAAAACATAAACTTACATAAGTTAATAAGAATTTTTTCATAATTTTATTTTACTTCTGGAACCCAACCGCATAGCCCTAGAAATGAGATCTATGGTTGACAACATCTTGTTACATTGACAAAAGACTGAGTATGCCTAGAAACATCTTAAGTTTCCAAGAGTTGACATTACCTTGTGCTGTTAACTTGGAAACAAAATAGCTCTTCATTTGGTAAGATGCAGTAAGAAAAGGTGTCCTTGCCTTGGGCAATCACCAGTGTTGGGGATCATGCTTCCCATAGCTAAGCCAGCCATCAGCACGTCAGCACTGATTTGCCTATGTAGCTGACACATTCAGGGAAATGCTGCTCCGTGACGGACAAAGATTACAACCGTGGCCTTCACATATGAAAACATTACAGGTGCATCTCCTTTTTATTTTATATGCTACAATTATTAGGACATTCCATGGGTTTATTATAGCTACCTGAGTAGGAAGGTTATGTTACCACTAAACTGTAATTTAATCATAAGAACAGGAAGGCTTTATTGCCTGCAAATTTTATATTAGGAGAGTAGGGGAGATGTGAGAAAATATTGTATTTAACTAGCTTGAGTTAGTGCAGCATCATTTAGTAACATTCCCACTCTTAATGGATACATACTTACACACACACACACACACACACACACACACGTGTACATACATCTCTCCATCCCATCGCACCATTTGGACTTTCCACTCAAACTGGACCCTACCTAAGATGTCTTCTTCTTACCACCTCTTTGTGCGAAGTTTCTAACTTCTGAATCTCATCTTACCCTTCTTCAATCAAATACTCACGCAGATAGCACCCCCTCCAAGAGGTCCCCCAGAATCATCACTCTTCATACCATTCTCTGCCCCCTCATCCCTAAAATTCCTTCACAGCACCTATCTCGCCTCGAATTCCATGGCAATATTTATTTACCTATCATTTGTCGTATCATAAGATTATACACCTACCAGAGGTGTGGGGGCTGCTGTGCTGTGTTGGGTGCAAGTACCTGGAATGATGGGAATGGTGCAAGGCGAGTATTTGATAAATGCTATTGAGGGGATGAATTAATGCATGAAGATACTGCCCATGTTCCAGCTCCCTAGGAGCTAAGAGGAATCACTTTCCTGCTCCTATCTTCATAATTCACAGCCAGTCTAAATCAGCATTAATTCTTTCAAATATATCCATCAAATGCTCAGCATACTTCAGGCACTGAGAATACAGTAATAAATAAGACATATCTACCCACATACTTTGCAATTAGTAATCAGCTCCAGTATCGCTAAAGCATTTGAACCACACAGTGTAGTGACTTTATAAAAAAAAATCTATTTCTGTTTTGTATTTTGAGCATCTTTGAAATTCAATACTTATAATATTCATAAGTTAGAAATTTTCTCTCATGTAGTAAGAGGAAAATTATTAACCAGAAGAATTTTTATCAGTGTAGGAAAAAAAAACCTGATGTCCTTCAAGTTTCCAAAACAACACCCCTCAGGGGTGTACAGATACAGACAAAAGCAAAATGAGGTTTAAATATACGGAAACTTCTGGATCCTTTACATGAAGTGACTAGCCAATGTCTCCACCTAGCTAGCTGAGAAGAAAAGTCCCCTTATTTGAGGCACAGAGGGATTATTATCTTCAGAAAGACCCTCCCAGATAGGAACATCCTGTTGTCCTAGGTGTCCCAAATTAGCCCCAGTGTCAGATGACAGCAAACAGAAGTGATGACTGAGACCTTCGCATGCCATCAGTCTGTGACCAGGCATCTTTCCTACGTGTGCAGCTTCGGTGGGGGAGACTGTAAACAAACAGAGGCTTCATATTTACACAGAGATACACAATGGACTTTCTCACTGACTTTCATATTTGTAGCAAAGATCATATAATCTTGTCTCTATGAATAAGCAAAATAAAGTTCAGACAGTAACTGTGACTTATGCCCAGGTCCTCTGATTCCAAATTAGAAATCAGTGAGGAAGGCTCAAGTTAGGCCAAGGGAATAGAACTTGACAAAAGGATCTGGCCATATCACACCATGATCAAGTATGATTAAACTCCAAAGCAAAGCCTACTTAGGTACACACACCTTCCCTGATTTCACTCTTATCCTTGGTCCGTAGGATTCCATGACACCCAACTATTAATCTTGTGACTTTTCCAGCCATGAGAATCTTACAGTGCTGTTGAATGAACCCACGTCCTTGCTCTGACGTTTGTCAGCACACATGGAAAGAGCCTCCTTCCACCCTCTGAACTTTTACGGTTCCCAGCCAGGGATGTGAGATGGGAAAGGAGAAAGACATATGTCAGACTGAGACTGTGGTTGGAAAATATGACTCATCCCTTCCCTCAAACTTCCTCCACTTCCTCATACCCCTTGCTCCACATACACTAATATTTTCTTTCAGCTTAGAATTCAAAACAAATAAGAAATAATATGTTAATTGAAAAACAAATAAAAGTTCCATGACGGGATTTGGGGGGAATGTCTGGCCTCAACTTTAAACCCAAAGGACTGATGTGGTACATGTAACTGGAATACTGTAAGATAACCCAGAAAGGTAGGGTTATGTCAGCTCTAACTACAAGAATCTTCAGTCCCTTTAAAATATGGATGCTTCAAAAGACGGACATTAGTTTCACCTTCCTGCAAATCTGCCCATTTCAGAGAAAAAAAGCACACACCTCCATCCACAGTTTGATTCTGTGTTATCAGTTCCTCAACCCTTAACACGGTTTGTTTATGTCCTAATATGCACCCTCCTTCCTCCTGCCCCAGCATCCTCAGTGTGCAACTGGATGACTGTGTCCTCTGGTCTCCTTCCCAAGAAGTCCCACGTGGGAGAGATGCTGACTTTCGACAGGAGGCGAGGGAAGGTGTCTTCTCAAGTTTCTCAGGATCACCTGAGGTGGAGGTCAGTTCTTGGCAAGGGCAGAGCCATCCAGACCAGCAGCAAATGTGCAAGGCAGGGAGCCAGGCCAGCTCCAAATAGAAACCCCAGTCAGTTCAGTCAGTCCAGGCTCCCAGTCTCGTTGAATGCAGCCTGTCAGATGAGACCAGAAAGCTGGCAGAAGTTAATGAGGGATGCCAGGGGTGAGAAAACAATTTGTTGGAAATTGCAAAAATGACATTCACACACGTATAGGTAAAGCACAACAAACTTCACATTAAAGCACACTTAAGGGAGACCTTTAATGTCCCGGGCACAAGCTCAGCTGACTTGCTCCTGGCAATTACTTGGGTGTTTTGTAGTTTATTCCACAGAGACAAAGAGCAGAACGTGATTACATTTCACCTTACAGAAGGATATGTGAATGATGAGCCGTAGCATCCCGAGTGCTAGGAACGCAAAAGCATAGCTGACAAAGAGTGTGAGAAATTACCCTCCCTGTGAACCTGGCTGTCCCCTGACCCTGAAAGGAGCTCTTTGGTCAAGATGGATATTATCTTAGAGAACAATTGGCCAGTTCCTCTTTGCATATGGGTCAGTCTGCCCCCAGTATTCTGAGAGAGAGAGAGAGAGAGAGAGAGAGAGAGAGAGAGAGAGAGAGAGAGAGAGAACCACAGTGGTTATAAAAACCTGTGAGCAGGCATCTTAGTTGTTTTTTGTCTATTATATTATTGTGAGGCAAAAGATTGTATCATCTGAGAAGAAAGATGTAGCAGATATTCAAGCCTCCACCACATGATGAAAGTCAGCTAGAGAGGCAGAAAGAAGGAATGAAGATGGAGGGAGGCAAAGGGAGGAGAAGGGCTAAGATTCCCAAGTAAAAGACTTCTGCTTCTCTCCTCAGAGCCTCTAGGGAGGAATAAATATAATTACCAACCTAGCATGACAGCATTCAAAACAAAAGAGGCACGTGCCAGGCGATCATCTCTGCCGGGACTCGAACCCGGAACCTCTGGATTAGAAGTCCAGCGCGCTCGTCCATTGCGCCACAGAGACCTCACCACACACACAGCATCAGCACCAGAACTGAAAAAGCACATACCTTCTGCATCACCGAGCCATCTCAGCATCCTGCTCTCTGAGCGGTGGGGGGGACAGGGACAGCTGGAAAATCTGGAGTGGAGATCCACCAGCCGGCTCCATCAAAGCTTTTCTCAATATTGTGGGTCTTAGGTTCCTCAGAGGATTGGAAGAATGCGACAGCAGTCATTTTCTAAGTCCCTGGATCCCTAAAAGATCAGGACAGAACAGGAGCCTTTGCTCGCCATTGCACTCCATCCCTAAGGGAGGATAACGGGAAAGTCTCTCTATTCTCATGCTAATGAAGCAGGGTACACCCAGCCCGGCGGAGAAGGCAGAAGCCACCTCTACTTCCACCCCCATTTCCTCACTGTGGTTTCATCCTCGTCCAGATATTCTCAGGCAAGAGCTGGGGAAAGCAGAGGGATTCCGGAAAACCCCGATTCCAGAAACAAAGACTCCTGCTGTATAAAATCACCATGAGCAGCATCGGAGAAAGTCAGGGGAGTCAGGCAAGGGGAAACTGGGTCCTTCCTTGCCCTTAGCTTTAAGAACTGTTAGTGTCAAGCTCAGAGAACAGGTCCAGGAATCTGATAGGATGTTTCTTCAGAATCCTCACTGAAACTGAGAATGGAGAGGGGAGATGGAGTCAGAAAAGTATATCTCTGCGAGAGTAAGAGTGTACATCCCTATGTAGGTTTGTGTGAATGCGTGTGTGCGTGCATGTGTGTGTGTGTGTAACAGGAAAGGGTGAAAGGTGAAAGTGACAGTTCTTTGATGAATTACTGGTAGCTGTCACACAGCCCTCCCTAAATCCATTTGTCCCTTCCCCGCACCTTCTCTGGCTCCAAGTCTTTCCAGTCTTTACTCCCTAATTTAAGCAGGGAAGATTTTTCAGCTGTCTGGGCTTGCTTGAAGCATCCCAGTATGATTAAATTGACCAGCCCTGGGTAACCATATGTAAAGACCCAGTTCAGATCCAAGAAAATGCTTCCTATTTTTAAAAAGCCTCCTGGAGAAGACAATTCCATCACCGTTGCTGCTGTTTATAACTTCCACTGTGCCAGTTCTTCTGCGTGTCTAATCCAAGTCTTTTATACATCATCTTCTGCTTATTTCATCCTATTCGAGCACATTAGGGTGATTAGTCTCTGTACTCCCAATAACAAGGCACTGACTGGAGACATTCATCATCCTACTGAACCCTCAAAAGGTTACACTAAAATCAGAGCTGATGTAGAACACCACCCCCCACCCCAAGCCACACTACTGCACTGTGTGTTCCCACAACCCTGGCTCTGAGCACTGCCTGCAGACTCCAGACACACCTGAAGATAGTCCTAACCTGTAAGATCAAATGATGATAAGGAAAGAAAAGGGATGCCCAGCTTGGAAGAACTCAAGGGTCCTCAAACACCAGCTGGGCATCAGTGTAAGCAGGTGAGCCTTCCTCTACCTGAAAGCAGCAGTTTCCCCAGCCATGCCTGCGTCCAGGGAGAACCTGGAGACATACGTTCAGAACGATGCAGCTGACTGTATGTCACCAGCCTCAAACGGAGAGGTAAGAATGGGTCTTTCTTCACACATGATCCTAGACAGTTTCCAGACTCTGGTCCTCAAGGCCGAACAGCAGCCAGAGAGTGTTTCCTCTGAGTGGCTGCCAAGGTCAAGACACAGTCCAGGAAGCCTATGTGTCTGTAAGGGAATGCCCAAAATTACAGGACAGGACAGTGCCAGTCACTCTAAAGAGAATATGAAGCAAGGAGGCTCTCAGGATACTGCCAGTCTTGATGTAACACAGAGAGAGAGGGGGGGGGACAATTTCTGCTCTTCACAAAGATTTTATCCTATACTCACAGAGTCTATTACTCCCAAATTCTACCCAGTGCATGCTAACATCTTAGAGTATGTGTTCTTCTAAACCCAAAGGTCCACCCCTCTCTCTCTCTCTCTCTCTGGGAGCCTTATTCATTGTATACAATGTTCTCACCTAGTACAGGGAATACAGAGGGAAAGATTCTGCTGGCAAATCCCAAAGGAGAAATGGCTCTAAAAGATGGAGAGGAGGAGGAAAAGAGGATGCAATCTATTGTCCACCAAATAAGACACCAAATAGGAGTCTCCTGATCCACACGAAGAACTTAATCGTAGAAGGACAAAGACCCAGCTTCTGTGGTGGACTGGGAAACCTGTAAGCTTAGAGCTGCTGAGAAAATCAGTTAACTTCTCACAAGGCAGCAACTCACACAGTTGCTAAAGAGTAACTGAGGTCTCCTGGTGCCGACCCTTCTGCTACTCCGCATGTTACAATCCTCAGATCTGACACCTGGGTCACTTTGTTCCTTTTGAAGACTTCCTTTCAACTTCCCCGTGCTGCCCCACAGAAATCTCATTTCAGGAAAAACACACACCTGCTGCCCGTAAGTCTTTCCAGCACTCCTTGTCTGTATCAACAACAAAAAAAAATGTTCTGGATTTTACTTCTTTGACATCTCTCATTTTGCCTTAACATCTATAAATCAACCCAGCTTAGTGGTGTGAATAATGTCTCATAACTAGATTTCAATTTAAAAATAAGAAGAGTCAAATAAAGCTGTGACTTTACAGAGAACAGAATGATGAGGTTAAGCCACTCAAAATGATTGACTACGGTATATATATTTTTCTCTCCTATCAAACCAGATACATATCATCCATGTTTATGTAAACCCTTAAGAAGATAAGTGCATTCCTTTTCCAATTAAAACAAAAGTGCACCGATTTAATTCTCCAAAGATCTATGACTCAAACGTTACTCATGCTTCTAATTAGGTGGCTCTCTGTGACCCCGCAGACAAGCTGGGGATGCTCATACATTACTTCATTCATAAAGTGTTGCTGGGGTATGCAGAATAAATGCCAAAAAAATATAATTTTCCCTTTGATCCAGATGTGAATCCCATATCCTACTGTGGTCCTTACAGCTTTCCAAAAGATGGCTCTCCTAACTGGTTCACGCTTTACAGGCCAAGGGATACGAGTGGTACAACAAAGCAGTGGAAGAGCTACCTAGTTGGCAGAGTCTTTAGATGGTATACTTTCATCTCAGTTGCTATAACAACCCCATGCCTTACTGTTCACATCTATTGCTGGCACACCCTATCTGACTTTTGCCTGCCATCTTCTCAGGCGCCTACACATTATCAGCCCCTTCTTACTATCTTACCCTAAGGAGTCAGTCTACCTCATTTCTTCTATGAGCATCTCCCCAGAAAGCTAAAAACAGGAGAAATGTTTTGCAGCATTAGGCCGATAGTACAAGACCTGCCCTGTAGAACTCAGAACTCAACAGATGTTCAGTTTGTAACTCCCAGCTGCTTAAAAGAAGGCTGACACAGGCAGATATGCAAGACAGCATCCCTTCATCCTCTTCCAGGTGTTTCAGCCGTCTGGAATCACCCATATTCACTTGTCTATTTTTCTTGTGCATTTTAAACCCATTTCCATGAAGTGCATGTAAACCTTGGCTTCCCTTCTTTCTCTTTTCTGAGGCTGTGGACTTGGCTATCTATCACTTGAACCTTCTCCAGCTGTCTTGGTTAGGGTTTCTATGGCTACAACAAAACACCATGACCAAAAAGTAAGATGAGGAGGAAAGGGCTTATTTGGCTTACACTTCAAAATTGCTGTTCTTCACTGAAGGAAACCGGGTCAGGAATTCAAACAGGGCAGGGCCCTGGAGGCAGGAGCTGATGCAATGACTGTGCAGGGGAGCTGCTTACTGGTTTTCTTCCCAGGGCTTGCTCAGTCCACCTTCTTATAGAACCAAAAGATGCTCAATCATACCACAAGGACATTTGCTCAGCTATGTTCATAACAGCATTTGTAATAGCCAGAACCTGAAAAAACGTAGATGCCCCTCCACTGAAGAATGGATAAGGGAAATTTTGTACATTTATACAATGGAGTACTACATAGCAGAAAAAAATAATGACATCTTGAAATTTGCAGGCAAATGGATAGAACTTAGAAAAAGCATCCTGAGTGAGGTAACCCAGACCCAGAAAGACAAATATAGTATGTACTCACTCATAAGTGAATATTAGACAGAAAACAAAGGCTAACCAGGCTACAGTCTATAACCCCAGAGAACCTAGACAACAAACAGTACCCTAAGAGAGACATACATGGATTCATTTAGGAAAGAGAAAAAGACAAGTTCCCCGAATAAACTGGAAGAGGGGTTGTGAGGACAGGAGAAGGGTAGAAGGAGAGAGGGGAGGAAGAAAGGGGAGTGGGAAAATGTGCAATTCAACAAAAAGAAAATTTAAAAAGAAAGAACCAAGAACCAGCAACCCCAAAATGCCACCACCCACCATGGGCTGGGCCCTCCTTTTTTTGATCACAAAATGAGAAAACTCATTACAGATGGATGTCATGGAGGCATTTTGTTAACTTAGGCTCCTTCCTCTGATGGCTCTAGCTTGTGTCAAGTTGACACCCAAAACCAGCCAGTACATTAACCTACCTATTCTTATCCTCTGGGATTAAATAGGTAACCCATATAAGAATTAAACCTGAGAATCAAACTATAAAAAGACAAATACAAGCCATACAGTGATGGCACATGCCTTTAATGCCAGCATTTATAGGCAGAGACAAGTGGATCTCTGTGAGTTCGAGGCCATCCTGGTCTACAAGAGCTAGTTCCAGGTCAGGCTCCAAAGCTACACAGAGAAACCCTGTCTCAGAAAACAAAACAAAACCAAAACAAGAGAAAAAAAAACAAATTAAAAATAACAAAAAGAGGCGGCGGTGGGGAAGAGACAGAAATCTTTAATAAATAAATAAATAATAACAAAAAGAAATACAGAGACAAATACCCCTTTGGTTACTGTGTTCAACTCTCGGAAGCCATTAACGGTCTAAGGCTGCCTGATCAACTTGCAGAGGAGACCATCTAGACCTTACCCAACACAGTCCCAGAACCTACCTATCTCAAAACTGTGTGGACTCTCAAAAGCCACTGACATTTGGAATTGAATGCATATAACGTGGCCTGTCCTCCAAACACAGGCTGAGGAAGCTGGAAGGAGAATCTTCCTCCCCTGGACATCTTTCTCCTATTCTGTCAGCCTTCTCCAGAAAACCATCTGGAGATCACTCGATACTATTTCCCTAAGCATATGAAGTACAAGGAAACTGTCCCATACTTTAAAATTAGAAGGACTATGGCTGTCAAACCCACCAGATTTTTCTAAAAATTTAGAAGGAAACTCTGCTTCAAACAAACCACCCAGCAAAGTAGTTAATTCCAGGTACTCAGTTGCCAGTTCAACTTCTTTTATCCTTTTTCGGATCAGGGCTCTGGATGTATTTGTGTCTTACTTCCAGTTTCCTGTGTGTTCAGGACGCGAGTCCTGTTACACTCCAGTTCCTTCTTGCTGTCTCTATCAATTTCTCCTTCTTCCTAAGGATGCATAACCCTTAGTAATTTATCTCTTTAGAATATTCCTTTTCCTTATAACCATATTTTTCTGATTCACACCCCCTCCCATCCTCCAGTTGGCATTCCCTAATTCTTTCATCACCCAACCACTATGTATAATGTTCAATTTCATGTCAAGTCTCCCTCTGTTCTCTTGTGCTGAAGAACCTATCTACTTCAGATACTCTTGACACACTCAGTTTCTGCTCTTCTCAGAATCTGCTCACTGACCTTCCCTATCTCTGTCCTTACTCTAAAGCTCTCTGAGCTGTCCAAATCTCCAAATCACTCCCCAATCGCACCCTGCTGCTTGGACCCAGACATAGCTACCATGGACACTCTATTCTCAGACCCCTGTTCCTTCCTCTAGATTGACTCCCCCAGACTTTCTTGATCTCCTTATAGTTCTCCTGCTCAAGTCTCCCACAGGTACCACCAATAATTCCACATGTCCTGCCACCCTGTTCATCCAGTACCATCTCCTCACGCTCCCCCAGAATGACTAACTGCTCCTTAAGCACTCCCCATGTTTATCTCCTGATACATTTGCTTCTACCTGGCTTTACACAACATGCGCTTCTGTTTTATTTATTCCCTTTATTGTCTAGGACTCTAGGCCTGCTAATCCCTATGGCGTTGAGTTACTACAGATATGGCTTGCCAACCAACCTCCTTAATATTCGGTTACTATGGACTCAAGTTCTTAAAGGAACAGACTCTGTGAGACAAAAGTCAATGAACTGGAAGACAGATCCTTAATGACTCATTAATCTATGGATATAGCTCATGATATTAAAAACATTGGTTTTGATTAATACTTTGAGTAAGCCAGGATTTTCATTATTCCCCTGGGAATAGATAGATAGATAGATAGGTATAGATATAGATATAGATATCCATTGATATTCAATCCAAAAGGCTAAGCATATTCTCACTTAAGAAGGTTCTGACTGGCAAATCCCAACAGAATCTATCGGGAATTATCTTTATATGGTAGTTAGTCATTAAGGTAGGTATTTCAAACAGGCATACCACCACCCCTAATGTCTGTCTCTATAAATGTCCACATTCTCCTGGAGTAATCAACTCATTCCCACTGTCTCAGATTCTCTCTTTAGAAGGTAAAAGCTGACCACCCAAGTCCTTTCTGAACACTTGCCTATGACTCCAGGAGATAGTAACGGCAGTGATGGTGATGGTAGTGCTAGCAATGACAACTTATTCCAAAGTCTTTAACACGGCTCAACATCACAACTGTCCTGGATTAGGAGAATATTATCATGGACCTTCTACAAAAGAGGCATTTTGATGACAAACTTCAGATAATGAGCAACAAGTAGCTCTTAAAGTGGTAGAGTTAGCGCCAGCCATGGCATAGTGTTCCAATCCGTATCCACCTGGGAGCCTCCGCAGAAGGGGTTTGCTGAGTCACTTGGCCTGGACTAGTGATGTTTTCCTCTGGGAACAGGACAGAAGAACAATGAAGATCTAGAAGGGGCTCCAGGTTGGAATCAAGGTTTGTAGTGTTTAGAAGTCAGAAGGGGTAGCCTCAGGTAAAGAAGCTTGGGGTGGTCACCACTTCAGCTGCTAACCCTCTCCCCCATCACCCTGAGTTAAGACATGAAAAGCAGACACCTGGGTGAATGCCCTGTGACTCTCATCCTTGACGAGCTTGCCCCTGTTCCAGGCAGGTGGACGCCTTGGGCTTGGTCTCCTTTTATCTTACTATAGTGTCAATGAACCTCTCTTGAATCTTCAAGATGGTTTCTACATGAAGAATGTGACGGGCGGAAGAGAGCAGAACAAATACTTCGCACTCAGTCTCAACTGATGAACCGGGATAATAAAAGGACGAGAAAACATTCCCCTGGAATCAATAGAGAGTGCAAAATGGAGAAGGATTTACAATAACTGAGCCCTTTTCAACCTTATGGATCAGCTTAATTTTTGCCATGAGTTCTTATTACTTCCAGAGACTTTAAAAACCTCTTGCTTTGAAGATTAAATTAAAAATTCTAAGTGGGGGAATATTTGTCCTTTATGTGCTGTATCTCTGTGGTCTGTGATATTCATCACCCTCCCCGTCTATAACATAGGTTAGTAAACCTGCGCCACAGAAATTAAATGACTTACCTGCTACTATAAAAATATAGTCATGGTTAGAGTACAGTTG
>NW_026067925.1:2161639-2214174 GCF_014885135.2 Alexandromys fortis | reverse complement strand
TTTTTTTTTTTTTTTTTTTTTTTTTTTTTTGTACTTTCTCCCTGCATGACCTCAAATGGCACAACAACACACACTATTGACTAAGAACTAGAAACCTCCATATTGATCTACAGGCCAGACAGCTCACATGGAATTAAGCCTGGTGAACACAAGCTGCCTTTGGATAGCTGTCCACTGTGACTCATGGGCATCTCAATTGCAAAGTGCATAAACCTCAGCTCCATGAATCTGCTCCTCACAATCCATTTAGTTAATGGTAGCAGCATTTCATTCATTAATTACCACCTATTTATTTATTCATTCTACAAATCTATAAATAACTGTATCTGCCAAGAAATGTGCTGAATTTTGGAGATAAAAGGATAATGATGATATCACATGTAGTTCTTAAATTAAAAATATTTTCATTCAATATACTTTGGTTATGTTTACCCCTCCCCCAACTCCTTCTAGATCTTTCCCACGTTGTTACCTACGCAACTTTATGTTTTCTCTTTCCCTCTCTTTCTTCCAAAGGCAGCAGGGGGAGAACCACAAAAACTAAAATCAAAACAAACAAAAACTTTTCATGAAAACAGAAAAATAAACCAAATCATAAAAAGAAAAACATTGCCCAACTCTACAGATGCATTCAACGCACTAAAAACCCAAAGAGGGCTGAGTCACGATCAATTCTGAGGATTCTGTATGTTTTCTAGAGCTATAGGCCTAAGCTCATGCTTAAAATAAGAACAGCTTTTAACCAGTTATAAAAGCATGTGTGTGCATCTGTGCATGTGCATGTGTGTGTGTGTGTGCATGGGCACACGCACGTGTTGGGTGGAAGCTAAGGAGAAAGGGCACTCTGAACTAACAGCACCAGCAAAATGACAACCAAACACCACCTGTGCAAAAAACTACAACAAATGAGATACTGGTAAAGTTTATAGCCTGGAAGTGGCAGTGGTTGCCTGCAAGTATCAGGTCATGAGGTTCCCTCAGTGCCAGGTTTTAATATTCTTATCCCTCACCAGATGCAGGAGCAGCGAAGGGTTTTAGGACCAGAGAGCTGTGATATCATCTACACTTCAGATACACGCCTGCTGTGCAGAGATCATCTCCAGAGGGCACAACCAGGGTGCTTCTGTAGGTAAGTTATAATGGAGAGCTAAACCCCAGTAGTAGGACACTTCAGGCAAATTATGATTTCTCTTGAAGGTAAACGTAATGCATCTTATTTCACTATCACCCAGAGAAGAGCTAAGAGTGAATTGTTTTTTAATCTGTCCTTCCAGCCCCCACTTTGTGACATGTAGTGCTATAGCACTCAAAACTCAATAAAGGAGAAAGAGTCCAAATGAAAGGGTTAAGTCCCATACTGGCATCCCTGGGTATATGGTGATATTTCCTTTCTAAAATGCCCTTCTCTTCTCCCTACCATACATCTGTCTGAAAAACTGTTCATCGTCCTTGACTCAGCTGAGTCACCTCACTTTCTGCAATATTTCTCTGACTCCCACAACAACCCAAAGCAGATTGGATCACACCCATCTTCACACCATCCCTGCACCCTGTGCATATGGCTATTGGAACCCTGAGCGCAGTATATCGCAATTAATTTGTACACGTCTTTCTCCCACCAGATGATGAGCAACTTCAGCTCTTTCTGCCCTTGACAGTCGGAGCAGTGCCTAGCACACGTGCCTGGAGTTGCTCAATATATATGTTCACTGGGGCGGGGAGGGAGCGGGAACAGACAAGCTGGTGGAGCAGTTCTCTGCCCTTCCTAGACAACCCCTCACTTATTCATACTTTAAAATAGAAGTATTAGATGGGAACTCTTAAAATGAGACCTGAGAATTATATATACATCTAAAAGAAAGCTAAGCTATACTAACAGCTAAGAGTTAATCTTTGGGTCCCAAGCCCAAATCATACGCTGATGCCCCATATATGTATACATCCTTATAAAAAGAGAAACAAGAGGGTTGATCTTTTCCTTTACCCTGAAAGGTACAGTAAGAAGGTGACCATCCTCCAAAAAGTAGAAGGCCAGGCCCATGTCAATACTGTAAATGTTAGGATTCCAGCTCCAAACCCTAAGAGAAATAAGTGTCTGATGTTTCGGCTACCCAGTCTCTGCTTCTGTGCTACAGCAGCCTGAAACAAGACACGTCTTCCATCTCAAAATATTACACCCCACAAAAAGCTTTTCCTGACTCCAGTATTTCTTTCCATGGTTCAGCATTTTCAAGACATGCAACTACCAGGGCTGAGAACTGTATCTCATCTCTTCCCCTTTCTTGCTTCTGAAACCACCACCCAATATTCTGTTTCAGGGTCAAGTGCAGGGCTGTTTTAGTTCACCCCCAGATTCCCGTAATCATCATTTGACTGAACTTCTTGGAATAAGCTTTCAAATGTAAAAACTTTAGTCTTTTAGTATACAAACACACCATCATTGCACAAATAGCAAGAATGGGATATAAACAATCCCCTTGAACATTCAACCCCACTCTCACTAACCACTGGCATTATAAATAATAATTTTTCAACTTTATAAATTTTTTTTTGATTTTTCGAGACAGGGTTTCTCTGTAGCTTTTGGTTCCTGTCCTGAAACTAGCTCTTGTAGTCCAGGCTGGCCTCGAACTCACAGAGATCTGCCTGCCTCTGCCTCCCGAGTGCTGGGATTAAAGGCGTGTGCCACCACCGCCCAGCGGATTTCTCAACTTTAATATGAAGCTGAAGAACAGAAAAACTGGGGGCTGGAGAGATGGCTCAGTGGTTAAGAGCATTGCCTGCTCTTCCAAAGGTCCTGAGTTCAATTCCCGGCAACCACATGGTGGCTCACAACCATCTGTAATGAGGTCTGGTGCCCTCTTCTGGCCTGCAGACATACACACAGACAGAATATTGTATACATAATAAATAAATAAATATTTTTTTAAAAAAAGAACAGAAACACTCAGCAAGTGCCTACTGTGTGCCAGGTACAATTTTAAACAGAATAATATACTAATACTCAAATCACACAATTCTTAAATGTATGTAGATGGCTGTCTCTATTTTCCACATAAAAAACGGAAATGCTAAGATGGTGAAGTACCTTGCTTGGGGTCACAGAACCACTAAGTAGCTATTCATGTACTTAAATGTACATTTACACATACACGAAATTTTGTATATACATGTACACCACTTTAACCTTTTTTGCTCTATTTTGTACAAAAAGATAATCATGTGTACTTCTTTACATTTTAATTGAACAATACATTTTGGATATTTTTCTATAATGGTTCGCATAAATTTACCTCATTCTTTATAACTGCAATGTGTTATTACAAAGTATGACATAGCCTTATTTATTTTACCAATTCGCTATTGATGGATTTGAGGTTGTTTTTCATTTCTCACTACTGGAAAATATGACGAGATGCACACCTTTGTACATGAATCATGGCACTCATGTGTGAATAAATCTATACACAATTTGTGGAAACAGCACCTCTGGTATTTCCATTTTTAATTTTGATGCATCCTGCCAAAATATCTCTCAGAAAGCTTTGCAGACTTACATTTTCACTCATAATATATGAAGGTACCTATTTCCCTCCACACTTACCAACACTGTGTGTTATCCATCATTTTAATTTTTAGCAGTCTGATGTGTCTCTTTGTTGCTCCTTAACAGCCTTTGTTCCCTTTGGTGCTTTAACTTATATTTTTCAAAATTCAAAAGCAGTTGATCATCTTTTCAGATGATAATTGGACAATTGCATTTTTTCCTGACAATTTCCATTCATAACTTTTGCCCAATTTTCTATTGGCTCATTTGCCTCTTTATGTTTACAGTCTGAATAATTTATGTATTGTCAACTTTAACACTTTGGTATATCTGTTCACTCTTTTTCCCAATCTGTAACTTACTTTTGAATTTTGGTGATGTTGTTTAGAAGACTAATCATGTCAGGAACACAACTCAATCCTGTCAACAATTTCCTTTGGAGATCTTGTAAGATTATTTCTTAAGAAAAGCTTCTCAACTTTCAAGAGTAAATGTATTTTTTCACAGTTTAAAATTTTAATGTAGCATGTGTGTTGGCATAAACCTTTAATTTCAGCACTCGGGAGGCAAAGGCAGACCCATCTCTTAGCTTGAGACCAGCCTGGTCTAGAAAGTGAGTTCCAGGACCGCCAGTGCTACACAGAGAAACCCTGTCTCGGGAGGAAAAAAAAGAGTATATTTTGTTTATAAAATTTTCCAACATGTCCATCTGTTCTGTGCATAGTATAAAGGAAGTTGATCTGCTCCCACCCCAACTGACAGTTAGCCATTTATTCTACTGCACTCTACAGCCCAATCTTCAGTTACAAAGAGCGAATATACAAGGAAGACAACCCTTTGTGCCAAGCACTAAATCCACACATTGATTTGAAAGGATGCCATGTCTTCGCTGTGTTTTAATGATTAGAATTTTTAAGTAGCTTGGGATAGGTCAAGGAACTGCTTCCTCTTTAATTTCTTATGTCCAGTATGATCGTTCCTGTCTTGCTTTGGCAAGGGAAAGTTCAAATCCTCCTGTCAAGTACCAGAAAACATCTTCATGTGGTTTAGCATAGTATAGCACTGGATTTACAAATGAAGATCTAACACATCTTTACCACCCTGAATACAGGACTAATATAGTTAAAGACTAATTCAGTCACATGACATCCTGCTGCAAAGTCATTCCAATCGATGCCGGACTAGCACTGAAACCCTTCGAGGGCTAGGGCTACAACTCAGGGGTAGAGCACTTGCTTAACATCTGTGAGGCTTTGGATCCATTTCCTACAGGGCATAAAGATAAAGGGCTCTTCAGTGTCTGGTTCTCCAATCTCACTTTCCTAGCTTTGGTTTAAAAGCTCTCCCAATTAATTTTCCTATATTCTCATTTGCTGCATTTTTTCAAACAAACTAGTCTACATATTCTATTCTAAATAATTCTTCAGTCTCTGGGCTAAATATAGAACACAATTAGAGAGAAAAAAACAGATACATCCTTTTTCATATAACTCACCAACATTTTGTGTCTACCCAAGATCTACTATTAACCCTTACCAAGGCATGAATGAATATGATTTCTTTACTAATTTGATGTGGGGGTGCAGGTCGTTTTATGATTAAATAAATAAAGGTAATAAGGTGTGTGTGTGTGTGTGTGTGTGTGTGTGTGTGTGTGTGAATTCCTAGGAGAGAGAACCTTACATGGGATTTGAAGCAATCCAAACTCAGCATGCATCTATGCTGCGTGCATCTGTGACAGGTGAGGAACATGGAGGAAAGGAAAGAAAAATGCTAAAGTATCTGAGTTCTTAATAATATCACCAGAGGAGAAGACACACCGAAAGGGCCTTTACATCACACAAATGCTTACTACTCAGAGGAGCTGAGGCAAGGATTCCTAGATGCAGAGAACACAGTGCATTACAGCAGAGCCGCCACACCGAGGGGGCAGAGGATCAGAAATAACGAGGGGTCAGGGTGGCCACACGAGGGTAGCAGAGAGCAGGCTATGTCGCCAGCATGCAAGTGGCCTGGGTAAAAGTGAAGACGTTGGCCTTGTGAAATCTAGATCCAGGCAGTGCTTTATACTAAGACAATGAGAGAGTATAAGACAAGAGTCTGTACAAGGCAAGCGCAAGAAAACAGCCCTCAGGCAGCTGCTCCGAGGTGAAGGAGTCGGAGAGGAAACTAATGAGTATGTGCTCAGTTCCATGCTAGGAGTGGTACCTGAATGTGCTCACTTAGTGATCTTCACAGTGAAGCTGTAAGATTGGCAGTAATAGAGCCTAATGTTTAGCAAATGAAAAAGACCAATGGCAAATACAACAACACAACGTGTATTCTAGTCTTGGCTGAGTCTAACCTCAACCGGTGGTTTTCCCTGTGCCGTCTTCTCATCCTTCTAAGCTTCTCCTCGAGGCCGGAGCCAGGACCCCCTGAGCTACCTTGGGGGCAGAACACGCGTTCCCGTCTAGGTTTGCACGATACACAGAAAACGACCCCAGATTTCCCATGAATTCAGCAGGAGCAATCTGAACACATCCCCACCCGCTTCGTTTCTAATTTACTCAAGGGAGCCATAAGGAAATCCTGAAACCAGGAAGTCTAGTGAGAAACCTCAACCGGTCTCCACTGGCAAAGGGATACTAGTCTAGTGGTAGAAAGCTCTTGAACCTTAGGGCTTAAAAATATCTTGGGGCCAAAATAGACCACAAGCTGGCTATGTATTGGGGGGGTGCTTTAAAAATCAGAAATGCAAAAAAAAATGATAGAAGTTTTGGAGCAGCATCTCATGCTCAACTCACCGCCACCAGTCCTGGCCTTACTAACCTACTATGGCCTATCCTGAACCCAACTAACAAAGAGAAAGGGATTAGAGAAGAGATCCGGGAATGATAAAGGAACTAGCAGAAGGTTATGAATTGGGGCACTTCTTCTGATGGACAAGAGGCCATGGGCCAATTTAATAACAGCCTAAACCCTCTGGAGGGATGTTACATAGTGGTCAGAGAAAAGAATGAGACATCCTCTCTCACCAGGAACCAGAGGGAAGAGCCTCAAACAGCAGGCAGAGTTTTGCCTTGGACCAAAGACAAAGGTCCTTGAGGATAAAACCAAATGCTTCTTCAAATGTGACAGTTTGAAGGGAGTACAATCTATTCCTTGCATCTATTCAACCAGGGCCTACCAGCGTGCTCTAGATATCGGTGTTACACACAGCATCTTCTAGTTTTTGGCAATATAGCTCTAATCAAAATTGACAAGGTTTCCTTCCCTTTGGAACTTACACTTGACTCTGAGAAAGGAGCTAGATGATAAATAAATAGAAGAGCAATTCATCAAAAATAATAAGTGATTTCAAGAAAATAAGGTATCTCCAACGAGGTGGTATCTAAGCAGAGAAGCAAATGCAAGACTAATCTCTCCGCACAGGGCACAGGAGAAGCATTACAGTTCGGAAAGGTGGACATGAGCTTGGTGTTCGGAAAGGTGGACATGAGCTTGGTGTCTGCCTGTTAGGAACAAAACACCGGAGCCATGAGGCTGTGTGAAGCCAGATAGGAAGGCATGGGTCACACTGTGCAGTCTTTTATGAGATTTGCAGTCAGTGGAGAGGAAGCACTGAGAAACTCAATGTCAAAAGGCAGTGTTGTTTCTTAGTGTGAACCATTCCTGTGAACTGTTCTAATGAGGTATTTACATGGTTTCCTTGGGGATCAATGAACTTTGTCAGGAGATGCAGCTGTAGCAAGTCGTTTCTTAGGGTTGTCAGGGCTTAGGAATCACCCACAAGCACTTGGCACTAGAAACAGGAATTTTCATTATTAACTCATGGAACCCGAGTATCCTGGGGAATCTAAATTGTTTGAGTAAGTGCCTCCAAGTCAGTCTTTCTTTGATCAGGCAAAGAAAGATATGTTGGAATGACCAGAGGCTTTTAAGACATCTAAGATTTCTAGAATTAAGGCTATGGCTTAGCTAGTTAAGTGCTTGCCACATAGCATATAGACTGCAGTTTATGTCCCTAGCACCCGGGTATATGCCAGGCAGATGTGATAACCCTTTCAGTCCCAGTGTGGCAGAGAAAGTGATGGTATTCCTATACCACATTGGCTAGCTAGAATAGCTCAATTGGTGAGCTCTGTGTTCTATTAAGAGACCCTACCTCAATGTATAAGATGGAGAATAACTGGAAAATAAACCCAGCATCAACCTCTGGCATTCACATGCAGATGCAACCACACACATGTGACTGTGGGAATGTATACACACCTACACACAGAGATATCACCCCCACTACTTAACATATAATTTATAGGAAACTACCAAATTGCTCGAGTCACAAATTCCTCATCTATAAAAAGGGAATAATACTGTCTGCATGCCATAAGGCTGTGCATAAAGAATACATAATGAAGAATATGCGAAATGCCAGGCACACAGTAGGCACCCCATGACTGCCAAATAAAGAAGTGTATGCATGAATATATTAAAGTTACACATGAATGAGAAGTGTTTGCATTGACTTTTTACTGTGCTTGCTGTTTGAGCCTATAACATTCTTTTCCATCAAAGAGAGCTCAAGTCTCAGAGAATGATGATGGAATCCAGGACCGGGGACCAACCTCCCTCCCCGGTTTGCTACTTGGTTTATGAACTCACCTTCCAGTCAACTGCTCCAGCTATCACCCCTAACCATTCTCACTGCTACTGCCCCAAAGCAGAAAATAATTCACTCAGTTTCTTCTTGCCTGGCCAGTTTGCCCTTGACTTGACCCATGGTATGGGTTACTGGGGCTGCTGCTGAATGCAGACTGTTTCTTCTAGGAACTGAAGTGGTGACCAGACATCCCAGTTTTATCAGCAAAGGCTCTGTTCATGGTCACTGGAACAGTCCAGTCTTACTACTAATCTACATCATAAAATATAAGCTGCTGTGAGCCAATGTCTATGTGCAGAAGCCTCATCTACACCATGTGTCAGCCCAAGTCCTAGACTGACGCTCTAGATATTTTCTCTAATTTACCTGTATGATCTAAGACAAGACCACACTCAGCAGGTCTTAGTTAGTGTCATGGTACTGGTTTTCTGGGACCCAGGGCGGTCAGGCTTTTGCAGCTCTTATCCATCATCTACCCAGCACTGCCCACGTTATCGCTCTAAAATGGAAATCTGACTTGACATTTCTCTGCTTAAGCCCTTCAATGACTGCTTGTGTGCAGAATAAAGAACAATCTAGCATAAATTTCCTCAGAGTCTAGCCACAACTTTGGTGTTCCCCGATTCACCGTTTCAGCATACACTAGTCCCTCCTTCATGTCTTTCATTCCTTTGACACCTGGCCAATTCCTTATCTCAACGTTTCTCTTAAGTTTAATTCCCATCTCTCCTCTGTTCCCTCTGTACCTCACGTATACACACTCCCACACCATCTTGTCATGGTGACTGTGTTTGCAAGCCTGTCCTTGCTTTTGGACTATGAATTCCTCTAATGTGGCTTTCATGACTTCTTCTTCTTTGTACTCTGTTTTCCAAACACTGACATTTTGCAATAGAATTTTAAAATTCACCTTCACAGAAGGATTTTTAAAAGCAACCTATTTCTGTTAGAATGGTCTCAGTTATCGAGTATTGGTATTCCCAAATAGTAACCTATTCTTGACACTTGTATTATTTGTCACAGGTAAATATGGTTCACAACTGGCATGGGGTTAGAAATGGGGTAAGAAAATTGGCCTACTGAATATTTAATTTTGTAAATTAAAAATATCTAGCTAGGCATGGTGGCACATGCCCGTAATCCTGGCACTTGAGAAGTAGAGGCAGAAAAATCAGGAGTTCCAGGTCATTTTCAGATACAGATAAAGTTAGTGGCCAGCCGAGACTTCTTGAAATGTAGTTTCAAAAATAAATAAATAGACAAATAAATAAATAACGTGATTGTTTATGCAATTTTTTAAGAGGCTACCACAAAATATCTAACTTTCTTCCAGCCAGCATTGTTCATCACATAGAAACGTCTCAACAGGCTATGAAGAAAAGAAGCCATGATTAGGGAGTGGAGTTCAGATCTGGACAGAACGTGGTGGTTTCTTACACAGCCTGGGCCTGTTTGTTCAACAGTTGTGCTTCTAAAGACTCTTGTGGCATTTAGTATATATTTACAAATGCAGAAGAACGTAACTGTTCAGAAATGTTCTAGAACTCTTCTTTGGGAACTCTCTTAGGAAGCAGCACATAAATCAACCAATAAGTCACTGACTGTTATTTTAAAACCGAGTCTTAGCTTTTTTTATTGCTCAGAATGAGTCACCAATATATATACAAAGTGTGCATCCTTAAAGGTATTTGTCCAAATTACAAGTGATATTTAAAGGATGAATGTTTCCCACAACTATAGCAGTACAAAAGAAAGTTGCATGCAGCTAGAAATGAGGCTTGTGGGACAGTGCCAGGTTAGCAAACTTTAGGACTGAGTTAGAACACAAGATGACAGACAGACAGGTGGTAGATAAATAGGCAAGTAGCGTGAACTAAAGTCAGTTATAATAATTATAAAATGCATCTTATGTAGATAAAAAGTATTTGTGCATGTATATTATAAACAGTCGAATCAGTTTATGAATAGAATATCCATACAACTAAATGCATGCATACCTGTGAGGCATATGCCATCAAATTATGATTATATGCATGTATCTGCTTATATGGAAAATGGTTGACTGAGCCTATGTTTGTAAACTTGACATTTGGTTTAATTCAGAATTAAGTAAACTTGCTATTCTTTTAGGTTATACACTGGGAATAATGGACTCATGGGTACACAGTTAGAGAAGAAAATTATTGCAAAATCTTCAGAACACAGTGAGAGATCCGTAATAGTTAATGTATACATTTAATATAATAGTAGCGCCCAGAAAGAAAGATTACCCTCAGCTGGAAGGCTTTACACAGGTGGTAGCACCTCATCAAAATTTGGATGGATAAACACAATTTTCATCAGGCTCGATGAGACGGGCAATCCCACCTACAGAGAAGGGCATGTGCAAAGATACTGAGGCATGAAACAACTAAGTGTGTTTGGGGAATTACAAGCAGCTTGATATTGCAGGAACACAGAATCAAGGTGAGCAGTGTGGAAGCTCTTCACCGGGGAGGCTACCGATCCCCAGGTAACTGGAAACGCGCATTTTCTTTTGCAGAAGATTATATACGTCTGCTGTCTTTCCATAATACATCAATCAGCCTGGAGCTGGAACAATGGTGACACACAAATTTATTATATGATTTTATTTTTGCTTGAATTTATCACAAAACAATTTCCCCCGCCTCTGCTCCTATTTGTTCGGTTTCCCTTCTGCTCCCTCACATTTTGCTCATTTCCCTCCGTAATGTAGTAATCCTGGCCCCTTCTGCCTCGCAGAGTCTCCTCCTATATCAATCTGAGTCTATCGACAGCCTCATAGGTCATCCTCTTGTCTAATGTCAGGCAACTCGGCTTCTCTGACATTAAGAACTAAGCCCACATGACCTTCAGAGCCAAGCTCTGAGCAGCTTTTCTGGCTAAGCACAAAGTTAAGAATGTAGACTTTGAGGCCTGGATTTGTGTCGTTCCCCATCATGGTGCAACCGGGCTTCTTCGGGCCTGCCATCCTCATCTGTCACAGAGGTGATGAGCACTGCGTAAGGACGTGTGAATATTAAATTGTGTAACAAGTGTAGAGAATTTAGCTGAGAACCTGGCCCTTAGTAGTTATTGCTAATTATAAATTCCAAGTGTCTAGAGATTGTCATCCCTAAGTCACACACACATACACACACACACACACACACACACACACACACACACACACACACACGGCGATTTAATTTGGTAGCTATTTACCTTGACTTTATCTGCTTGCCTGGAAAACTGTGGGAGGCAGCGCTGCCCTGTTACACAACGCCAATTAGAACGATGCCCCCTGGGGTTGTGCAATATGGCTACTCCGAGAAGGCGAAGGAGAGAAGGCTTTTCTCTGCAGTGAGTTCCTTTCTATAGTCTGAATATTTTAACTCCATCAATAAATTAATGTTTCCAAGTACCAATAGGGTCTGTGGGCAGGGACACGCAGGGATTTTGTAATTTGCTCGATCTCTACTTTGTTCTGTTACTTACTTAAAAATAAAACAACAACAACAACAACAAAAACAGTAATGATATGTAGAAGCTATTAGTTGAGATTTTAGGAGAAGATGGGCCAGAATTACTTGTTGGCAGACAGGAGGTGAGTACAGGGTCATGGATCAAGCAGGCCTGGCTGTGGATCCCCTGATTACGAATACAATCATGTTACACCCTGTTTTGCAATGGTAACGGAAGTAATAAATTCAGCCACATTAGGTAGCTGCTGGTACCCACATGAGATACTGTGTGCATAAAGCACTCAGCATGAAGGCTGTAAATGATGGCTTCGTAATTCCTGGGATCTGTGGCCATTTTTTACCCTGTGCATGTTGCTTTCTTCCTTGCCGGCTCGAACCTGGTTCCAATGGAGATACTAGTTAAAATTGATAATTAAGTTGGGGCGGTTATTAGGACTGGTAGTTAGAATCCTTAATAGATTAGGGTTAGGATTAAAATTAGAATTCAATTAAGGTTAGAATTAAAATTCGTTCTGAGGTTATTATTAAGGATGGTGTTAATTAAAACTGGATAATAGAAGTAAGGGGCGGTACTGCCAAGTACTGGTTTAGTTGGGTGGAAAAATTGAAGAGGAAAGCAGTGTAGGTAGGGACCTGCGTAGAGTCGACTAACAAAAGTCACAGAGAAGGAAAGGGTCAGAGTGCGAGGAAGGATCTGAGGGACTGCAGAGGTACATCTTCTCAGATGTGATTTTCCCTATAGGTGCTGCTGGTCCCTCCCAGAGGAACACATAAAACTCGCCCTCTACAAGCTAAGCTCCTTCTCTCTCCCCTTGGAGCAGAAGCTGCGTGGGGAAGGAATGCCCAGGGCCCACACAGCTGTGTCTAGCCCGGCATCAGTGCCAGTATCACATTCCACACCCCCAGATACCCAGGCTGTTGCTGAGTGGACAGGGGCATGCAGGAGGCCACGCTCACCCTCTCTCCACTCCCCTTCTTGACTCTCCCCAAATTTCCCAGTAGCTGCCAGCTCTGTCATCCCACAGACAATCCATCTCAGACCTTGTGCAAGTCTCTGGGAAATGCAAATTGTATGTCATAGCATTTTCAAGTGAGGAGTAACCATAGAGATCACAATCCAACATAGATACTTACGTTCTACCTATTTTTATGATCGGATAATCCTTATAGGTCAGTCTTTCTTTGTAAGGCTCTTTTTCTAAGCAAATGACATGCTTGTAAGATTCAAGGGGCTGATGCAGACAGGGCAATAGAAGAACTATAGAGAATGGCTTCTGCTAAGTGGAATATATTCCTTGTAGGAGAAACTACCATTTTGAGGTAAACAGGAGAAGGGAACCCTTCAAACTGGATGTTTTTCTTTGTTCCTGGGTCTGTCTGATCCTCCTCACCCTTCTTGACTTCAAACGGTACTTACTATCTGTTCCTCACCCAGTCCTGCCAGCCTTCACTAGCTAGATATTGAACACAGAAAGCCACTTGGCTTCTGAGCTTCATTTTCCTCATCTGTTCAACAAAGACCCAGTTTAAAAGGATGATCTTCAAGGTTCTTTGCAGCTCTAATACATTTTTATTCCATAACTCTAAAAGTCAACGGCAACTTCATATTACCAAGATCTAAAAGGCTGCCAAACTCATTCTGATGACGCGACGAAGGAAAGAGGAGCCAGTAGGAAAAGAGCATCCCAGAGTCCCATTTGCTAGCCTTAATAGTGCCTCACCAAAACAGCTCTCCTTCTTCTTCCCACCCCTGGTACCCACCCCTTACAGTAGAGGGCGGGGCCAGAGCCGCAGTCATCAGAGAATTAAGGACAGGCAGAAGGGGATCCTGTGAAGCACCAGATGGAAAAGATGGCTAATTAAAGGACTTCGGGACTTAATCCCACATCCCGCCTACCCCCACCTAACTCACCTCCACACCCCTTACCCTATCCTCTCTAAATCCAAGGCTAAACATTTCACGTAGCTCAAATACTCTTTATCCATCAAGAGCCTTTAACTAGAAAAGCCTGATCCTTCCCACCGAGGCTGACAGTTTGCTTTGTTGTTGGGTTTTGTTTTGTTTTGCCACATTCCTTCCTTTTCTTATCATAACCAACCCCATACCAACCTGGTCCCACCTCGATCAAGAAGTGTAATCTTCCTACAAACTCTCCTTACCCTGTCTAACCTCCTCCCCCTCTTACATCCATGTCTCCACATCCCTACCCTGTATGTTACTCCATTGTCACTGCTCAGATTTCAAGGTAGTAGAGAGCTAGGGGAGGCAAAATGAGTCAGAGTCACCAACACAGGTCCAATCAGACGTTGTTCAATATCATCGAGAAAAAAATAATACCCACCCAGACAGTCAAGAAATGTCCAAGAGGCAAGCAGACTTCTTCTCTAGAAACTATAAAGTCCAGAAATAGTGAGAGAAAAATATCAGAGCAGACCCAGACCAGCCTGAAGGCTTCCCTGAACAGTATATTCTCAGCCCCAACTTCACTGCTTGTCATTTAGACAAGGCTTTACCCATTACGGATTAATGTTCTGCAGGCTGTCCTCAGGTTCTTAGATGACAGGGACATTAACTACATCACCATCCTGAACTAAGAAACCTTGACATAGGGACAGAAAGATTACTCAAACATTAAAGGCTAGCACAAGA
Organism: Alexandromys fortis; assembly: GCF_014885135.2. Lineage (NCBI taxonomy): Eukaryota > Metazoa > Chordata > Mammalia > Rodentia > Cricetidae > Alexandromys > Alexandromys fortis. The sequence goes on along the minus strand of NW_026067925.1, from coordinate 2,199,850 downwards.
AGGCAGCATGGGAAATGGGCTGCGGGCGTTATTAGAGACACCCACATCTCACTTCTAGAATGAAGCACCATATACTCTTCTCTCTGATGCTCACTGCTGTGTCTTCTGCTGTTGAGTGAATATAAAACCTGGCTTAAGTTAGAGCAGGTTTATTATTTTTAAAGAACTCTTAACATACCTATAATTGCCTGATTTTTGGGATTCTAAAGTTTAGGAATTCATTCCCCAAAGCTAGATTCCGACAAAACTGACACAGAAAGATTGATCCTTTTCTGAAACATACAAAAAAAAAAAAAAAAAAAAAAAAAAAAAAACAAAACAAACAAAACAAAAAAAAACAAAAAATCCTCTCCCAGAGATAACCTGAAAGAACAGCAAACACTGGGGACTTGGGACTCCTGGATGTGAGCAAGTGCACTGTCTTTCTCATCCATCTTCTATATAGCCTTGGGGACCACGGAGGCATTCGTCACACCGTTTATTGGTCTGTAAGAGGGTGCGTGGGTCTGCCTTTCACGGTGGGTTCTTACTAGCTAAAAGTTGAGAAGATGAGAGTCTCTGGAAGTCTGAGAAGAAGGGGTTATTGAAGGGCTACCTGGGGCTAAAGAGGGCATCGAGGAGAGAAACTTGGAGTTACTTTGCAGGACATTTCTTTGGTGATGTCTTTGAAGAAGACTTGAGAGGGATCGAGTCCTGAGTCCCGTGATCTCCTTGGGTCTGCTTGGCAAAGGAGGTTGCCTGGAGCCACAAATTGTTGCTGGACAAGTAGAAGGTCTTAAAGAAGAGGAACTAAGAAGGCTAAGCTTAGGAGAAAGGCTCGAGTAAGTAGGTACCCTGGGGAGGTATACTTGGCCACACTGCTGATAGGGGTGCCCTAGCTTTGGGGATCCCGGTTGCCTAAGGAGAAGGCGGGGCCGGAGGATCTCAGGCTAGTGGGCACGCCCTTGCCCAGGCCTGCAGTGGACGCTCTCGCCAGCTGGCCCACCGCCCTGCCCACCTCCCCTCTCTCCACCCCAAGCCCAAGAGGGGTGCGCGTGGGGTCCCATTGCTGAGCCAGCTCCCTTCCTTTGCTCCACACCCGAGTGGTGCTGGAGGAGCTCCCGGGGGAGAAGATGGAACGCACCACAAAAACACGGAGGGGGTGTGGGAGGCGGGGGGAGTAGGGAATGCGGCATCCAGGCCCCCCCGCCACCAGCCCAGCCCCCCGTCACCCCCCCTCCACCTCCAACCGAATGGTTTGCTCCGAGCGCCCTATTTAATCCCGGCGACTGCAGCAGCGCCGGCTCCCTCCCGGTACCCGCCTCGGCCCCGGGCTTGGAAGCCGCTCCGGGGGCGCCCTTTTGGACAGCGACGCCGTCTACTCAGTGCCCCCGGCCCCAGTCCCCGGAGATACAGGCTCGCCAGCGCCAAGCCGGGGAGGCGGCCAGGAAGCGCGATGGGGGCCCCTTCCGCCCTGCCCCTGCTCCTGCTCCTCGCCTGCTCCTGGGCACCCGGCGGGGCCAATCTTTCCCAGGACGGTGAGTGAGGGAGGGGGCGGCGCCAGGGGAGGTGACCAATGCCCCGAGGTGGGGGTTCAGATTGGGAGTTGGGAGCAGGGAGCCTGTTGGCTTTGTTTAGAAGCGAGGGTTCAAGTCGCCAGCCTCTTGGAATACCCTTGTGTCTGTCTCTGAGCATCGCTGTCTCTGAGGACCGTGGGGTGTGCCGGCGTGTGCACCCTTCTATGTACAGAGCCGACTGTGTGTGTCTGCGTGTGCAATAGGGGTCTGGATCTCGGGGGGTTGCTGTCTATTTGGAGCAACCGGGGTCTGGAAGTGTTGATGTCCGTGTGTGTCTGGGTGTGCGCGTCTATGTTGGTGTCTGGTGCTGCGTTTCTGTGTCAGAGTCTGTGTGTATGTCTGTGTCAGTGTGTGTTGGGGGCGGAGTGAGATTTGTCGCTGTTTCAGTCAGGGCGTGTGTTGGGTGTTTGTGTATGTATGTCTGTAGGGGTTGGGTGGCCAGAATGATCCCCCAAACTGCTGCATGCAAACATTTCTGCTCCCCTGCGCGTCCCCCACCCGCCGCGGAGCTCTGAGTGGGCAGGGAAGGGGGCCTAGGTGAGGCTGTGGAGGGGGGCGTGGGCAAAGGAGAGGGGCTTCTCCTTGAAGCAAAACAACAACACTGGGCGGAGGGGGGCCCCAGTTTGGCTCTAGTCCTAGTGGTGGCAAAATCTGGGAAAGGAAACCTATACTTGGGTGCGGGGCAGCAAAAGGAGAGAGCAAGATATTTGGGGAGAAGGATCGATGGGAAGCCCAAAGCTTTCCTGAGCTGAGCATCAATTTCCCCAAATTTAGGGCGGGGTAGCAGACTAGCCTCTTTGCCCCAGTCTGCAACTCAACCCTTGTTGGGTTTGGAAAGGTAAAGAGGTGAAGGAAGGGAGTGGGGGGGGTGAAGAAAGGAGGCGGGGCCAAGGGAGAGGGGACTTGGGGAAGAGCCCCTCCCGCCCCAGGCCAGGCTATGTAGGTCAGCGCTGTGGGGGCACCTCAGCCTTCTTAAAAACTGTTCTTGGTTAATGGGGTGGCTTGAAGAAGTGTGTAGAGATAAGAAGAAGGGCACCCCAGTTTAGAACCTCAGGTCCCCGGAGGAGGGGGGACTAAAGGAATGCATCCTCCTCCTCTCTCTCTTGGCCTGTCAGAGGTGGGCTGGGTGGGGGAAGGGAAGGGAAGAGGAACGGGAACAGGACCTCTGCGCAGCAAAGGGAAGTGGGGAGAGTAGAGGGAGGGTGGTGGCTATGCCCGGCCAGATGCCAACGGGGGAAAAAAAGAAAAAAAAAAAAAAGAAAGAACCGCAGGGGAGGAGAAAGGGGAGGTGGTTCCTGGGCGATGGACCCAGTGGCCAGCTGGGATGGGCACAGGGCGGGGCAGGGTGGAGAGGGGAGGGGTTGGAACTGGGGAGGATGATGTAGAGAATTTCATCTGAGGAAAGCCGGCTGGGAGCCAGGGTGCTGGAGGAATAATAGCTCCACCTTGCCTGACCTCTTCCCCTTACCCTGTCTCCGTCCTGGTAAAGGAGCTTCCCCTGGTGTAGGGACCCTGGGGATCCCCTCTCTACAGTTGGTTGGCTGACTCCTTTCACTCTGTACTCCCCAAACTCCCCAAAGGAAGTTCCTCCTGTCACCACAGGGATGGCAGTCTCTTCTCTTGCACATGGAGTCCCTGTCCCCAGAAGACTGCACTGGTGACCCTGCTCACAGAGGAGATGAGCAGTCGTGGGGGACAGTGGGTGTTTGTGCCTCAGTGATGACTCTCCTAAAAAGCCTTGACTTTCAGTGAGGTCCCTGTCTTCCCAAAGCAAGTGCCTAAACTACAATCCTTTGGCAATAGGAACTAAGAGTGCCAATCTAAGACCTGAAAAGAGAAAATGATCACATCAGTAAGCTTCAGGCTTTTCTTCTTGAGAACATAAATGACAAACTGGAGTAAATTTGTTCAGTGACCATATCTTTCCTCACCTAATGCATGACAACTCTTTCTTGTTCTTCAACTTGGGAGCCTACCCCCTATTTGGGCTTAAAGTTCAGAAAAAGAGAATTGTTGTATTCTCGGCTTAGAAATAAATATAGTTAGAGCAGTAACTTGGAGGTAGGAGGGAAAGGTAGTGACTTCTGTATGAGGAACTGAAGAGAATGGGTCAGGAAAAGGGAAAGAGTTAGGACACTGTTTCCAAGGAAAAATCCAACCACGCCTCCAGAATATCTGTGCAGAGGGCAGTGCCTACACTGTTTGAAACATAACCATTAGGTATCCTCCACTAAATTAATTCTGTACCTTGATTTCTGAGTCTGAGAAAGTGAGTGCCAATGATGGAAAATAAATTTATAGATTATATACTCCATGAATGCCACTCCTGGAGGCCATTCTGACTAGCATCATGAAGGGTGTCTAGCACCCCTGAGTTCACCTGGAGCTCCTGAGCAGGGTGCTAGGTGATGCTTAACTCAACCTGTAATGTTTGACCCAATCTAGGAGAGATGTGGTGTAAAGACTTAAGGACCAAATAACCCAGCATGCTGAAGCCGCAATGGTCAAAGGTGCTGTGACCGGGAAGCTAATTCTACTGAGAATCAGAAAAACAAACTTCATGTGCTGCTGAGGTGTAAAGCTCCTTTGGGTACAGCATAAATATTTAAGACTCATAAAGATGAGCAGGGATTGAGAAGCTGAAACAAGGCAGGGCCGGCAAATGCTATCTGAACCTGGCCATTAGTGCTGTGGCCACAGGGCTAAAAATTTGCCACCTGCCCTCCCTTCTGGTCTTTCTCTACTAGGACTGGCAGACGTTGGCAGCTCCAGTTTGAGAAACACAAGGTCTGTGAACTTAATGCACCCTGTGGTCATGTCTCTGGTGAGCAGCTTGACATTCAATATTGTGACCAGCCTTCTCGGGGTTCTTTATTCCCGAGTTATTTTCAGTACAGTGATTTAACCCAGTGGATGGGACAACCTTGCTTTGCTTCATTCCAGATTATAGCAACTTAACCTTTCAGTGTCCCACACACGCATTAGTTTTCCTTCCCAATGACCTTCTGTCCACTGCCATGCATTCTGCAGCCCCCTGGCCAGGTGCCCAGTGTGGAGATCATGCCCAGTGTGCCGGAGAGGCCCAGCATTCTCTGTAGTGCTGCCCACGGATCTGCTTGGCAGATCTGCTCCATTGAGTTTCTGTTCCTTGTTATAGCTGTAAGAGTTCTGTCTGTTTTTATTTCTGTTCTCTTCTTAGTTCCTGCTATAACTCTGGGGAAGGACATACTCTCCCTTAAGATTTGCACAGCGTCTGACACAAGGAAGTTAAGGCCATCAGAGAGATACTGGGATGACATAGTTAATTCATTGACTATTCAGTTTGCCTAATGTGGATGTGAAATGGCTACCCAGAAATCATGGCTAGATATCCTAGCTTAAGTTCGGCCTAGGCATAGGTGGCACTGTTGGTTTTGATAGTTTTTTCTGGGGCCCTGGTCTCTCCCTCATTAAGGAAAAGAGACCACCGGAGAATTGCCGAAACTAAGATCTGGAGCCTCTGCCCCATTCTTGGCTTCTCTGTATTCTTTAAGCTACACCTGGCTTATGCTACAGTCCAAAATTCTCTGCCCTCCACCAAAAGTCAGCTGAGCCATCAGAGTGCACTTAGACTTCCTTTCTTTCTCTTCCAACTGAGGAAAGAAGACCTAGTCCAATTTTAAGAGTGACATGTTGGAGATACTCAGCATCCTCTTGAAGTGGGTGACTCATAGTTCTGCAGCCATGAAATTCCACAGATGGCATCTTTTGGGTGTTCTGGTCATTTTGAAATGGCAGACGGGACGTGATACCATTGCACTGTGAATCTTTAGATTGGACTTAGGCATTTCTTGCTGCTGCTCACTGCACTCTGATATGTAGAACGGTGTTTAAAGCTGTTTGTTCTTAAGTCGTGTGGTAGGGGGAAATCTCACAGTTGTCAGAGAAAGAAAACCCTTGGGGGCTGTGCCTAGTTACATTCCACACTGTCTCCTACTCCAGTGGAGCTGCCTATTGGCTCCACAATCATTTTTTTTTGTCAGCCAAGTCTCTGTAAAGGAATGTCATCTAAGGATGGCAGTCTAGGCTCTTGATTCTCCTGAAAGCAGTCAGCTTCTTGCTGAATGAAAAAACCAGAGCATTAGAAAATTGGAGAAATGATATTTTCTTTTTATTTTTTCTCTCTTTTGGTGTGTGTGGGAGTTTAACCTGTAGACTCGTGAATACTTGTCAAGCTCCCCACCACTAACCTCTACGCTATCCCAAGATCTTCTTTTATTTTTAATGTTAGAGTCTAGTGCTGTTTAACCACTGGCTACAGGTCAATATATGACCCCTGTATGGGGTCATGTCCGGGATGTCAACATAGGCTGTGAGAATAGCAATCACCACAGGAATGCTTTTAAGACAGAAGGAGGGAGGGAGGAAGAGAGAGAGAGAGAGAGAGAGAGAGAGAGAGAGAGAGAGAGATCACAAAAGAGTCTCATAAACCACTAGGAAAAGGTTCAAGTCTCTAAGAACACAGTCAAATTAAGAATAAACACTCTATATCATTTTCAAGTGGAGAAAAACATGTCTCCAGGGCAAAGACCCATCTCTGCTGCCAGGCTCAGCAGTGGTAATGGTTCTCTATAAGGTCAGAAGCAGCTGGGGCTCAGGCTCATACAACTATGCCAGAAAAATTTCAAGCCAGCACTGTTGTATGTGACAAGGAGGTCCATCCATTCTAATCCTGAAAAAAAAATATCAGCCTCTCAGGAGTAGAACACATACATCTATTGAGATATTTTTTCCACACACAGTGGCTCATTAAAGCTATATAATCATTATTGATCCAGCAAGTATTAAAGAATCACTTATTAATTTACCAAAATTTTTTTAAGTAAAAAAGCCAATGACTAAATTTCTCCAATGAAAACAGAGGACTTTAAGTCCTGGTGACACAACTCTTTTCGGGGGGGGGGGGTGAGATGTTGTTTTGTTTTATTGAGACCACGTTTCTCTGTATAACAGTTTGGCTGTACTGGGACTTGCTTTGTAGACCAGAGTGACCTCAGACTCAAAGTAATCTGCCTGGCTCTGCATCCTGGGTGCAGGGATGAAGGCATGTGCCACTTTGCCAAGCAGATACCACTCATCTTAAAAAGTCTGGTCTCATGTTTCTTCTCCTTTTTTCATCAAATATTGAACTTTTATAGAAAATTGGAGACTATCAGAACATTTGTGTACATCATATAACCTGATGATTATACACATTTTGGCTTCCTTATATCCCAGTGTTTCTGCAGGGAGCAGGTCACAGAAGCTTTATGTCATCCCCTTCACTAGACAATAGTCCTAACTTTATTTTTTTTAATAACTTGTAGCAAACTAAAATCTCTTCGTCATCACTCACACTTAGATAATTTGACTGATGATCACACACTAAGTGGTGGTGGTCCTTCTGGGTGTATGTAACAGACTCAAAGTTCTTCAGGAAAAAAAAATTGATGGACGTCACGTGATGCTAACAGAAATCTGAAATCTGGCGTTAAGTTCTGTAGGCACCACTTGCGATGCCAGGTCCCATGTCCCCTTTCAAATAAACTACCTGTGCTTTGAGCTCTCCATGGTGCTGGCCCCTCATGGTAACACTCCAGGCACTTCTTGTTGCTCTCCATGGTCCTGCTCCACCAATGCTTTATCATCTCTGCTCTCCCAGAGCAGCCCTCAGAACTGGCTGTGCTTCCTCCCCTCCTGCCGCCCCCCCCCCCGCCGTCAGAAACACATGCGGCCCTGATATTTGAAAAGGGAGTCCACACCCTGTTACAAAGATATAGAGTTCTCCTGACTAATCAACCCTAGGAAGGAGTGGTGCGGGAGAATTGTCTGTATTCGGTCAATCATGTTTGAAATAAACGCTGATTGGCCAGGCAGGAAGTATAGGCAGGTCAACCAGACAGAAAGTAGAGGCAGGGTGAGAACAGAAGAATTCTGGACTGGGGACTGGAGGAACAGAAAAAAATATTTCTCAGGTGTACATGTTCAGGAAATTGGGGTCTACAGTGTCCTCAGATGGCCTTGAAATTGACATGGGAGATGTCCCATGTCAATTTCTACATGAATGACCCAGAGAAGTGTCTAGGAGGCTGGATACCCAAATGAATTGCCAGGGTGTCTCCTTCATTTCCTCACTTGAAGCAAGAAGAAGTTTCATCCATCAAGGGCAGATAATGTAAGTGATTTATCTCTATGAGAGAGCCTTCATAGATAGGACTGAGGTTGCAGCAACAGCTGGAGTATCTTGCATCCACTCATTTCCCTGGACACTCTGCTCTAGAGAAGAGCAGGCTTATTTCCAGAAGGGTTGAAATGCAGATTCTAACATTTTTCAGTATGTCCTTCATCCCTGTGTGAGATCTTACATCTAGAAAGGTGTCCAGGAGAAATACACACACACACACATATACATATATAAATCTATATATGATTGCATTTGCTAAAGACTTATTTTTTCTTTTCCCCAGCTAGGCTTGTACTAATTGTATATTGATTGCTAATTATAAACACCTTTAGCTCATTTACTTCTACTTCAGGGTCAAGAAGGTCAGGAGTAGCGCCTTGCCCTGGGGAGAAGAAACTGTGATGGAAGTCTGTGTCACAGCCACTCATCTATAAGTCGACCACTACCTGTCTCTCTTCTTTGTCTTCAAAATTGTCCCAAATAGTAGCAAAGTCAGATGAAGATCTAGGACTCTGAATATCAGGTGCTATTCAGAATGGGCAAGACCTTGTTTTCTGTGTTTGTTTATTTATCTTCTATGCCTCATCTTTCCAGCCAAAACTTCACCCAGGTAAAAAAGTTCCTAATTGTGAATTTATTCATGGAGCCTCTGATTTAAATATTTGATACCCTTTAGAAATGCAGAAAAACTCTGCGTGCATCAGCGACAGATAACATGGAACTGACCATCGTGTCCACCCCTTTAAGGAACCTGAGGCCAAGTTCTTCCATTATAAAATGAAGGGCCAGTTTTACCATCTGCTCCTAGCCATTTGTCACTTGACAAACACAAAATTACAGTGGGACAGTGGCACTCACTAGTTCTCACACTTCCGGATAATGGCATCTTTCCCAAAGACATAGTATATGTTCCCCCTCCAACTCACATCTTATACTCTCACACAAATATAAAACACAGCACCACTAAGCCCCTGAGCCTTCCATGTTTTCATTTATCCTCAACTGCTGTTAATGCCAAGTCTTTTCTGGTTTCCAAGCCCTGGAGTCCAATGTCAGTGACAGATGGACTGAGCCTCAGCCCTGGGGAGGAGAGGATTCTGGTCCTTTCCTGGGGAGTTTGAGCAGAAGAAAGAGACTAAATTCTGCTTTGGGGGGAAGCTCTGAGGTTAAGCCATATGGTTTTCTGGAAGTAAGGGGTTCTGATTAATATGAGCATGTGAAAGGGGCTCTGTATCTGGGTCATAATAAAAGCTGTGTGTCTGAGACAGAAAAAATAAAAACAGGCATATGAATAATGAGAATCATAGTGTGTTGAAGGACACGTGCTGAAGGAGAGAAAAAGGATGGCCGAGTTGGAAAATACAGGCATCTTAGGGAGCTAAGAGAAGACATAGCCACATCAAAGCTGAGACACTCAATGGAGGTTTAAAAAGAGGGAAGGAGGGACCTTTCTGTCAAAACAGCATTATTTGCCCTTTAGGAGACTGTGAGATTTGTAGACACGGAAGAATGTGTCTGTCTCATAGAAGAGTTAAACTACCAGAAAAGCACAAAGTGAGGCTAGCGTGTACAATGCAATGCGGCACTGTTAAAAATACAGATTTTCTTTTTCAAGTGATAAGAATGAAAGAGAGAGAGAGAGAGAGAGAGAGAGAGAGAGAGAGAGAGAGAGAGAGAGAGAGAGAGTCTAAAGTCTCATTTAGTCTTAGGGGAATCAGGGAAACTAGAGTAGTGTGAGTGGGTGTATGGAGCAGAACACATTTTTCTTCATGTAACACTCCTAACCATTGCCCTGAACCTGTCATTCACGCCCAGCCTCTGATCATCCAGTGAAGGGAAACAGTAAAAACAAGTCAGGAATATCAGAACCAGCAGAGATAAATGCTTTCCTGTCTGCCTCATAACAAATTACGCTTTCCACAGCATTGCTATCCCTCCACACCAAGCCGTCACCCCAAAAGATCTAAATCACCACCAAAACAGCGATGCATGGGGTGGGACCCTGTAGGAAAGGGAATTTGCATGTGCATGCAGACAGGTCAGGTACCAGGCACCAGGTAGGAATGGCAGGATGAAAGTCAGGTGTGAGATCTCTCACCCTCAGGAAATCTGTTCTTTGCATGTCCCTGGTTGGCTGAGCTTTATCACTCAGTCTCAATCAATCCCCATCTTCCCATGCCCTTCCTGTGCACTAAGTGAGTTCCAAGTTCAATTCTGTTATGTTTCCTTTCCTAACAGCTTTCTTATTTCTGTTTTGAATTTATTTATTTAGTTGCATTTTATGTATATTGGCGTTTTGCCTGCATGCTTATCTGTTGGATTCCCTGGAATAGAAATTGCCGACAGTAGTGAGCTGCCATGTGGGTGCTGGGAATTGAACCTGGGTCCTCTAGAAGAGCCCAAATGCTTTCCTACAGTATGGGGTGTGCATATTTTTTCTAGTTCTAGTGTGTGTGTGTGTGTGTGTGTGTGTGTGTGTGTAAGAAATAACAAGTTTTAGGAAGGATATAAAACTCTTCTGCTCAGGTTAAGGGGGCATCCAAAACTTCAGACAAAACCAGCCTCTTGTCTACTGTATCAGAGTACACAGCCCACAACAAATCTGCCCTGATTTCTGAAGAATGAGATCACTGTGGGAAGGCATGAGGAGTTGAGGTAACAGACCCTGCAAAAGGCTGCCATCATCCCAGGTACCATCCTGTACCTACACAGAACCTGTTCTCCAGAAGTTCTCGGCGATGCCTTCCAGTGCTCTGCTCCCTCCACCCCATCCTCTTCACAGACTCCTGCTGCAGAAGGCTAGATGTTTGTTTAAAATCCACACTTGCAGAATAAGGGAGCTAAGATGAACAAGGAGCTGTTTAGGATCAGATGCCCCTCCTTTATGTCTCCCAACTGCGCTTGTCCTTATTACAACTCAATATTGGCTGCAGAGGGGCTTGTTTTGGTTGGGGGCCAGCCTAGGGCTCCCTCTCAGCGCTAATGCACCAAGAACACTGACTCAGTAGCAAATCAAAGCAACAGCTGTCCCCACCTCCTTCTCTGCCACCCACTTCCCAGTCTCTGCTCCTCAGAATCTTAACTAAGTCTGTGAGCATCCCCCCCACCCAGCCTACCACAAGCCCACTTCTGCCTCCAGAATTTTTTTCTTTCTAGCTCAAGAATAGGACATGCTCCTCTGCATTTTTCTTCCCATCTAGTCTAACCTCTCTCTCTTCCACATCACAATCATGTACATGTTCCCATGGCTGTGCAAGTTACACGCTCCAGCAGGTAGATTGAGGAGCATGTGCACACATGCATACACACACACACACACACACACACACACACACACACACACACAGTATGCACAAAGTCTTATTCTCATGGCCACTGTGTTTAGCTCCTAAGGACACAGCAGTGGCTTCTGACTTTTAAATTCCTCTTTTGTGGGAACTGAAGTCTGTCTTAAGGCCTGGCATTTGTGAAAATGTGGCAGATGAGACTCCTTTGTCTCATCCCAACTTCTCCAACCTGTCTGATAGTAAGCTTACTCCCCTTGAACTTTGGGGTTTTTCCCATATGGTGATAAGAAGCTGAGTAGAAATCACCAGATATAAGTGTCACACTCAGTGGCAACTGAATCTCTGAATTAGCTATTCCACAAGGACTCCTATGATGTGATGAAAAGCACAAAAGACCAGAGTCATAACTATAGTTCCCACTAACTGCCTGTGGGACTTCTTCCAATTCTCACACTTCTCGGGGATTTCAGTTCCTCGTTGTTAAAATGAGCAGCTGGATTTGGGGATGTGGTTCAGCAGCTTGTAAACATGCATGTTCACATGCACACGCACACAGCGGTATTGGACTGACTGCCACTTACGATTGTGTCAGCTCTGAAAGGCTGTACCTGTGAAAGTCGTGGAGGAGAAACCTTGTTGTGTGACTTCATTATAACAGAAAGAGGAGAAAAATCATTGACTCTGGTGCCAGAGTCAGAAAGGCATCCTTCCCTTTCTGTCTGATAGTCAACTATTTTAGGAGTAACCAGCTCTGGCCATTAGGGGTCAGTAGAAAATACTGATGGAATATGGAATCTGGCTTAAGAAACACAGCTGTGCACACATACATGTACACACACACCCCACGCACACACCTGCATGACATCTTAAAATTTGATAGATTTTTAACATTTTTATATGAAATTTTTTTTTTTTTTGGTTTTTCAAGACAGGGTTTCTCTGCGGCTTTGGAGCCTGTCCTGGAACTAGCTCTGTAGACCAGGCTGGTCTCGAACTCACAGAGATACGCCTGCCTCTGCCTCCCGAGTGCTGGGATTAAAGGCGTGCGCCACCAACGCCCGGCATGAAAAATTTTTTTGAATGACTGTATTTTTATTTACTTTTAATTTTAGTGAGAAAAGATTATTAACACCGAGAATTATTTTTTTTCATTTTAACCACATCCTCACACCTGCCCTTGACAAGCTAGCCAAATATCCTGAGGATGTTTCACCTCATTTAACTTGGAAAACTCTTTGCTTCCTACCTGTTGAGGATGGAACCAAAATATGCCCCTGAAACACATTATAAAACCTGTTGGAATTCAGACTGAGTAGCTCCTAACCTGACTCTCAGATCTTCTAACAGTGTGAAAATGACACACTTCTCAACTCTTGAGTCTCTGGTCCAGGTTTTATACCAAACTAAAGGTTAGCTAGCACAACAGGAAGTTCCTGGGGGAGAAAGGAGTGGAAATCTACCCTTCCCCCATCTGTTTCCACTTACTCTCCTGTGCCTCTTAGGAGAATCAAATCAAGCCGGGAGAGAGTAATGACTTTGGGCCCAAGAGGCTGCTTGACAAACAAGACTGCAGGAGGGAAAAAAAACCAGACAGCAACAGAAATAATAGAGGGAGGACCAAGAAGGAGCAACATCTCCTCTCAGCATCCCAGTGGTGAGAAGAGATCAGCAGGGGACCAGGGAGGCTAAGATCAGAGGACAGCACCAGAGGCATGACTGAGCTCTGAGGTCTGGGGTGAATGTGAGCTAAAGTGCACCTGAGTTATGGACGAGGGTGATGTTCAAGAGGACTTCCTGGTCTCAATGCAGTCCAAAATCTCATTTCCGAAAGAAAAGGAAGGAAACACCTGAAAAGACAGAGGTGACTAGAAATCAGAATAAGCTCCATCTCTTAAGGTCCAGCATCCCTCTGACTATACCTTAAAATCCAGGTATTAGTGAACCGAGAGCTAAGAAAAAATGTGCAAAGTGAGGCAGGAATACAGAACAAGAAGAGAGCCGACCGCTAGCTGTCAGAGTTCCAGTCTAGAAACTGAGGGATGATTTTGGTAATCTGGCACAGTCGTGGCTGCAAAAAACCAACTGTAGGAAGCTGAATGTAAAGAGAGTCAGTCCTTTGTGAAGTCAGAGTGACTCTTCCAAATCTTGGAGTTATCTTCTAAGTCAGGATTCAGATGGAACTGGTCCAGTTTCCTCCAAATGCACATTCAAACATTTACTCTTAAAGAAAAACGTGGCTCTGAGGACAAGCAAACTTCCAGGAGCCAAATTCCAAGTCTCTTTTTGCTATGGCCGTTCTCTGCTGTCTGTGACCCGCATAGCAATCCACTAAGAAGCCAAATTGGGGGAGATTCTCAGGTCTGGGAGCCTAGCAATGAGACTCCTAGTGGTGGATACTCCATTCTAAAAGAGAGTCAGTATTGTGGGCCACAGCCCCCAGTATGTTTTTTTGCTTGGAGATAACACTTCTCCACCCACGTGTCAGGGTAGTCGTGAGGAATAACAAGTAGGCTGGGCTGAACATTATTTTTAACTCCGGAGTTAGAGAAATGCTGAGTCATCACCATCATCATCACCATCATCATCAACTCCTACTCAGAAAGCTGCTTTTCTTTAGAATCAGGGAAGTGAAGCTCCGGACACAGGCACTAGCGAGGCCGGCTGTAGTCATGCAGCCCAGATCTCTCGTCCCTTTGTTCCACCATCCCAAATGTGCACCCACGACACGGTTAATAGTTCTGCCAATACATTCTAGATCTCCAAAGCAAACAAGGCAGGGAAGATACATAAACCAAACAGTCAAGGGTAATGCTGGCATACTCTCATAGCCTTCCCTACCAGTCACTTAAATTGCAGACATAATACATTTTTATTCATTTGAGTAACTCACTTATTTATTCAATAAATATTTATTGAGCCCTTACTATGTGTGAGGTCCTCTGCTTGCAGTGAAAAACTGAGTCATTGGTGCCAATGTATGCTTTGAAGAGACACATTATTAAGTCGGCAGTTCCTGCCTCTGCTACTCCCAGTATGAACAATCGATCATCAGGAATCCACTATAGGGGGAAGGATTACTTTTCCTTTAAAATACTGAGAATTCTAACAATATCAGAATCCATGGGTAAAGAAAAGAAGAACTAAGAATCATTCAAAGCGATTGAATGCCAACGAGATAACCTTTTCATTTTTAGCCTAGGTGCTAGAATGTAATGAAAACATAAAAGGATTTTGTCAAAAGTTTTAAATAAACACATCTGTTGTTTGGTTAACCAAAGATCCCCACACTTTAAGACAATTAAGGGTAGACAAAATAGATCCCAAAGTCTGGAATGAAGGCACATTATAAAATCCAGTTAAAAGCATAATTCACTGGATGCCAATCACAACAACACCGCCACCACAAGCATCCTCTCTAGCCTGTTTCTCTGTGATGTTTTATCATTCTGCAGGCAAGCATCATGAACGTTGTCTAGGGAAATCACCCCTGGCCAGAAATATAAGTCTTCCCTCACCTATTTCTAACCCACCACCACACACCTGCTTCTGCCTCCTGGGGCAGGCCGTGCAGTAGGAAGATGCAGAAAGTTTGGGCTTCATGGACAGAGAGACCTACGTCCCAACCTAGCCCTTATTAGGAGCATCACGTAATTCCCTAGTTGCCTAGAGTTACACCTATGAGCCTCTTAAGTCCTGAGATTAAAACTAGGTTGTGGTCAGGGGTAGGGTGAGGTTTTTTTTTTTTATATATATCAAGTCCTGTCTTGTAGAGATCTAGATGTCCATGTAAGTGTCGTCCAAGCTTTGCTTGACCTACTCCTTCCTGTGCTTTTGGATTTGCTATTTTCTCTGCGTTAACAGATTTTGAGCTCTGTTCCCACAACAGAAGATACTGATTCATTTGATAAATAAATATTTATTAAGCACCTTCTATGTGCAATAAGCTATATTGAGGCCATTATTGATAGGAAGATGAATTAGATATCAACTGTTCTTGCAGGAGCTTTATGATTTAGGAAGAAGCCCCAGTGGCAATGCAGGAAGAAGTTCTGCGTCATGAAAGGAAGGTATGGAAAATAATGCAACCCAGAGATAGGGGAAAGAATTGCCAACAAGGCCACCAAGGAAGCCCTCTTGAAAGAAGAGCTGCACAAAGTAGGCTTAAAGGCTAGAGTTAAGACCTGTGAAGATGGGTGAAGAGCATTTAAACCAAGTTATTATAGAAAAGGGAATGGCCAAGGAATGGCCAATGCTTTAAGTGGAATTCTAAATAGCTCCTATGTCTAGAATGTGGGATCAGTGAAGTGGAGAAAAGACGAAGTTTACAGGTGGGTTGACATTAGACTGTGTAGAACCTGGAAGTCAAGGCTAACCAATGTGGGTATTATCTACAGAAAACGTAAAGTCAGCTGGGTATATGACTCAGCAAAGAACTTGCTATGAACCTAAATCCACGTTTCTAGCACTCGTGTAAAAAGCCTGGTATAGCAGCATGCATCTGGACACCCAGCACCAGTGGCTGGGGTGACAGGTGCACACCTTTGTAGAGAAACTAGGTAAAGAGCAAGTTAACATGGTAAAGGAGCTTATTGCCAAGTCTGAAAACCCAAGTTCAATCCCAGGACTCCTATGGTGGGAGGAGGTAACTGACTCCTGCAGGTTCTCCTCCAACTTCCACACAGACACTATGGCATGTATCCCCACCCCACACAAATAAATTTAATTTTTAAAATAAAAGCTGGAGAATGAGCAAAGAATGCACACCATATCAGTTCCTGACGTCTATGTGCACAGCTGCATGTGCATGTAGGCACATACTCATGAACTCACAAGCTCACATACAACTCTCTCTCTCTCTCTCTCTCTCTCTCTCTCTCTCTCTCTCTCACACACACACACACACAAACACACACACACACACACACACACACACACATGGAGAGAGAGAGAATGGAAAGTCAGAGAAGGAATGTGCGCAGATAACAATATGACTAGTAAGCTTGATGCCTGACGTTCCCCAACTCATATGATCAAGACTAGAACTTTTCTCTTTCCTTCATGGCTCTCCCCACATAGGGAGGGTGTTCTTCACCAGTGGCTCTGTGCCAGCAGCTCCTTCCAAGGTCCCTGAGTAGAATCCTTACTAACCCACTTTAAAACGTCCATATGTCCCCTTTAGAATATTCCTCAGTTTCATCCCTTTCCTGTCCAAACATTTTGAGGGAAATCATGGTGATGTCATAAATGACTGGCACAATTTTAATCCAAAGATAGCTCAAGCTTTTCATAAACCGGTTTATAATTTGGGTTACTTATCTGTACTCCTGACGATAGCATTGCAATCACTCACCTGCTCCCACAGGAATGGCCATTCAGAACCTATCACCAGTAGCCTACAATTTCATAAAATCGGGTAACTTTCCGACATGCTAACAGAATTCCCAAGACCGGAGATCTAATATCAAAAGTACATTTCAGGATTAGGAGATCTGTCATGCACACCCCCACAGAAGGGGAAGCAATGCCCCAGCCATGTCTTGAACAGTTTCCTAAAATACTACAAACCAAAGTGAATTCTCCGCAAGCATATAGAGGCAATAAATCATGCACATCCCAAACATGTCATTTATTGAAGGTTATTTGTTGCTTTCTGCCTCTGAACAGTTCAGCTGTGTTTAAATGATGTACCTCGCCATTTGACTTATTTATCCTGTGCAGAGGGGGGAAAAAAAGCAACACACAGAAGTGGGAATGGGGAGATGACGGCCAAGCATGAGCAAGGAGAGACGTCACTAAGGAAGATGCAGAGGACAGCACAGATGTAGGAAGCAGGAGAGTGGAGACCAGACACTGGCTCCACGTGGCTAAGGTGCAGGATGCCTGGTGCCGAGGTAGCAAATCACTAGACAAGTCACATGCACCCAGAGCTCACCAGGATGGGCAGGTTAAAGAAACAGTAGGTGAAAATGGTGATGCTTCTGCCCCAACCACCTCAGAGTTTAGACGCAGAGGCTGGGAACCAAACAGATCGCAGTGAAGTGTGCAAAGGCTCTGGAAAACAGGGGCTGTTAGAAGCTGAGAACCCCACAAGGGGTAGAGGGGGTTCTTGAGAGTTGTATTATTTGGGTTCCTTTAGGTGAGCCAAGGATCCTCTTCGGATGTCAACTTTAAAAGTGATTATATCTGGCTGCCTACTGCTAGCAATTGTTTTGAGATTAAATGAAATCATGGGTGAAAATCCGCTCTGCAAACTGAAAGTCCCACACTGAAGTATGACAAGGCTATTTCCTCGGTCCATTTGAGTAAAAGCTGTGTAGTGGTTCTTAGATTGTGTGCTGGGTTACCAAGGCCCTGTGAGGGCGCTTAGACCGCTTGCCTTGCTCCTCCCGGTCCCTCAAGCAGCCCATGCCTTAGCATGATCAACCCCTGTTTCCTACTTGATGTTGGCACAGCACACTCCAAAATAATATGAAACCTGGAAAATAATATGAAACACTCACCAATGTCCAGTTGTCTTCATCCTTGGTGTCCCTAGGATGAGGGCTCTGCACCCCAGGACTGCCTCTCTGCTGAAACTGAAAGCGCTGCCCTCCGTTTTCCTCGCCTCTTTTGCCTTTCTCCATCAATTCTTCTTTTCCCATTAGAGATGTACCTGGTCTCTCAACGTCACTCAGAACCAAGTAAATCCCCAAATCTTCTGGGAGAGCCAGGTCAGGCGCAGTGGGAAAGGCTGTTGTCTACACTGCAGCCCGCCAACCCCAAAAGCTCTCTTAGAGCTTTATCTGATGCTAGGACTCCCCCTTGCTCCTTTCTCCTTTCCCCCTTTCTTCCTTCCTCTCCCTCACCCTCTTTCTCGGCTACCCCATCTTCTCTTTCTTTTTCCCTCACGGACTTGCTTTTTCTTCCGATTAATCCTCTCTCCTCAGTGCTCTCTCCTTTCTTCTCCGGAAAAGTCCATACCCCACTTTAGTCTTTTTTTCAGTTCTGACCCACCCACCCACCTGCTCTTTCTTAGCCCCACCTCTACCTTCTTATCCTCCCCACCCCCACCCAGACCTTGGCGCCTGTAGGGACCTTTGACAAACTTGTCCCTGTATGCTGTCCCAGGAAGAGAAGCAACTCCAGTGTCTGCTCAGCAGCTGATGATCTCACTAATTTTGCGCGATTTGATTGGCCACTCTAGGGCTCTGTGGCGGGAGATCTTGCAGGGGGGCTTAGCTGGTTTCTTTGTCCCTACGCTCTTTCTATCTGTGAACCCCAGACACTACTGCATTTCACAAGACAGTCTAACAGCGATCTAGTCCTAAGAGAGGTGGTGACTATTGCCCGGGTGACAAGGTTTGGTTGCATCAGAGCGAAGTACAGGCTCAGGTCCTGCGAACCTAGAACGAAAACTTAGAATCTGAGCGCAGAAGGTAAGACTCTGGCAATGTGTAGTGCAACTTCTAGCCCCAACTTCAATCTTTCTTCAACAAGAAAGGTGTCTCACCTTAGAACAAAGAGCATCGGATTTGAAAGCAGGCATTTCATTTCCAGTGTCTACTCAATTTGCATGACTTTGGGCAAGTCATTTCATTCTGCTTCCACCGAGCAAAACAGGAATGGCGATATCAGCACTTTTCATAGGTCAAGGGAAAGAGTCAAATGTGAACATATGCTCTAATGTGTTAATAGATAATGTGGTACAACAAAAAGAATCCTGGTTAAGGAGTTTATAATGGGTTGTTTTGTGTTCAGTTTTCTGTAGTGAGTCCCTCTATCTTTTGGGGACTTCTTTGTCCTCTTCTGTGAAGTGGGAAAACTGGGCTGAGTGGTCTCCAAGTTCTCTTTGACTCTCACACTACATGGTTGACAGATAAACCGTTACCATCCTCCTTTAAACGGCCTATCAGAGGAGAGTCTTTTCCTGTTCCAGAACTCTTGCTAATGTCTCACTTTCTCTTAGGTATGTTGGTGAAGCCATTTTCCATAGGGGCCTAGCCCCTCCCACACCCCCACAATGGAAGTGTAGACACAATCTATAGTAGTGTGCACAGGGTTCATCCCTGATGCAGGTTCTCTCCTCAGGCTACTGGCAGGAGCAGGATTTGGAGCTGGGAACTCTGGCTCCACTGGACGAGGCCCTCAGCTCCACAGTCTGGAGCAGCCCTGACATGCTGGCCAGTCAAGGTGAGAAACCAGGCCCTCATCTCAATGTTCTCCAGATGCCTCTCACCCATCCTCACATCATCTCCCAGTCGTGGTACTCCACCCCATGTTCTCACGCCTCTCATTACCACACAGCTTTCTCCTTCCCATTTGACATTTAGTCCTCAGTTCTGCATCCACCACCACATTTCCATGCACCAACTCCCTCTCTCACTCTGGCACAGAGACCTCTGTAACCCTACACCTCTTTCCAAAAATAAGATGCCCAGGAGAAATGGATTACTCAAAACAAAGAGGTCCTAGAAAGACATTGTCCAAGAGGAATTCTTCAAGTGAGACAAGGACAGAGGGATTAGGGGTTGGAAAATGATATATGTCAATTGCAAATGAAGGGCCCCAGCCACTTTCCATTGAGAAATTTTGAGAAAATTTCTTTCAAATTTGCTTAGTGGCTACACAACAATCTCAAAATCCAATTATAGTCTTAATTCTCCTTTCAGAGGGTCGCTTCAGGAAGAATTCCAATGACAACAGCTCCATGTTGAGGACAGAACAGAGAGTTACAGTGTTGAGAACTGGGGGGCTGAGTTTAGGAGTCTCTTCGCCTCCGTTGCCTTGCTGCCTGTGTCTAGGAGATGAGGAAATTGGATTCCTGGCCCCAGTGGCTCCCTCACTTCCAGCTTCTACAGTTCTAGGCAGTACTAAGCATCAGGCTTCATACTCCAATTCGGAAACTACCAGTCCTTAATGGTGTATCTTGCTTGGCATAATTTTCAGCATGCCTTCCCTTCTGAGGGCCTTCTCTTGGCTAGTATTTCCTGGAAATGCAAGTCAGGTGACTAGAAAAGTAAGAGAGAAACAGGCAGGTGGGGTCAATCTGTGGTTAAGGGAGCATCTATTTTGTTTGTTGGTTGGTTTTTTGAGTCAGGTTTCTCTGTGTAACAGTTCTAGCTGTCCTGGAACTAGCTCTTGTAGATCAGGCTGGCCTTGAACTCGCAGAGATCCGCCCGCCTCTGCCTCCCAAGTTCTGGGCTTAAAGGCGTGTGCATGCCACCACCACTCAGTCCATCTGTTTTTTTTTTTGTTTGTTTGTTTGTTTTATAGTGCTCTGTAGAGGATGTGGTAAGCATGATTCCTGATTTCCTACTGAGCAATGAATAGTGCTGGTTGAGGAATTCATTGACATAGAACAGACTTTTGGATGCTCCTGAAGCAGAGAAGGGAGGTGATTATTTTAGATTAGTTCTGAGGAGGTCACTGATGTTGGGTCACTAAAAGCGATTCTGAAGATGAGGGAATCAATACTAGGAATCAGAGTCCATGCTGTGAGAACTGAGCACAAGGCCTGGTGGGGGAAGCAGATGTCAGTATTGGAGAGGTTCACAGCTAGGCCTGAGGAGGAGGTTGATTTGGCATTAAACTGATCTATCCAAAAGATACCTGGATTTCTTCTTCCCTCTCCCTCTCTTCCTTCTTTCTTTCCTTCCTTCCTTCCTTCCATCCTCTTTCCCCTCTCTCTCTTTCTGGGTGCATGTGTGTGTGAGTGTGTGTGTGTTATTGTGTGTGTGTATTATTTTTGATATAGAGTGTATGCAGTCCAAATTGGCCTCAAATGCAGTATGTAGCCAAGGATAACCTACAACTTCTGGCCATCTGTCTCTACTTCCTGAGTAATGGGATAACATATGCGATCCATCACAACCAATCATTACGGTGCTGGGGGTCCAGTTTAGGGCTTCCTGAATGCTAGGCAAAGACTCTATCAACTGAGTCTGTGTTTTATTTAATTTCTCTAAGGAGAGAAGAGTTATAAAATATGCTTTCAGCACATTGAGGGAGGAAAACTTCAGTCTTTTACTCTTTAAATGATATCAGGGTGGTAACTTGGGTTTGTATTTGGAGAGACAGGAAGAGTTACCAGGAAAGAGAACAAACAATTGGATGTGGTTGTGCATGCTTATAATCCCAGTATTTAGAAAGCAGGGGCAGAAGGACTTTGGTAAATTCAAGACTATCGTGAATACATAGTAAACACCAGGCCAGCCAGGACTGTACAGTGAGACCTTGTCTCAACAGCAGCTACAATAATTAATAATAATAGTGAAAACTGATGATGAATTTGATGATTGGATTGAGGTTACTATTGGAAAAAATTTAAAGTGTGCTAAAATGTTTCTGTTTTTAATTTCTGTTTTGTTTATTTTGCCCTTTTGTGTGGATGAATGTATACACACTAAGATCCGGTTTAGATTTTTCCCTATTTTGGTCTTAGATTAGTAGTCATAATTGCTTCTAATGGTTTTGCTCTTACAGTAAGTGGTAACAAGAAGGCAGAACACAGGGTGGAAGATATGTATGTGTGTTCTTAACGATGGCTGCAAGAACCATGCCTAAAAAGACACACATGGAGTAGTATTTTCAGATCTGGGTGCCTTTACCCTTTTAGCATTTGTGACCCTGCCCATTCACCCAACATTCAACAAGGGATGGTGCTTTCTGTGTGTCCACAGTGAGAGAGAAGATCAGGTGTATCTCCCCTCTACTTCCACAGCCACCTCTCTATCCCTTCACTCATGAAGCCTGAAGCGTAGACAGAGACCAGAGCCTTGGGGAGAATAAACTAGCTGAGGCTGACTGTGGCCCAGTCATGGGTAGACATCCTTGGAACTCTATGAAACTAACTCTGCTCTACTCCTGCAGATAGCCAGCCCTGGACTACTGATGAAACAGTGGTGGCTGGTGGCACCGTGGTGCTCAAGTGTCAAGTGAAAGACCATGAAGACTCATCCCTACAGTGGTCTAATCCTGCCCAGCAGACGCTCTACTTTGGGGAGAAGAGAGGTAGTGTCTCCTGAGTGAGCTTTCTCCATGGGAATCATGGGCTAGGAGAGAGGGACAGCAGAGGCTAAGGCTATCTTTGTAGTCCAGAGGCTGAGAAGCACAAGGTATGTTCTTTGAAAAGCAATAAACTGTGGGCTTTTCTGTTGTTTGCAGAGAGAAACCAGCACTACAGCTCTGATATTAGCCATGCATAGTCTTATAGGTCTTATAGCCTCATAAGGTGCTGGAGCACCAAGCTCCAAAGAAGTGCTTATGATAGCTGATATCATACAGCCCCAGGCTTTTCCTAAGTAATTACAAAAAATACAGAATATAATACTGGTCTATTAAGCTACCATGTTTAGTGGTTCATGAAAGTCAGTGAATGATTCTGTCCTAATTCAAGGTGCGTTTTGTTTGTTTGTTTTGTTTTGTTTTGGTTGGGTTTTTTTTAATTTTTTTTTATTTTTATTTTTTGTCTCCCACCCCTACCATTCCTCCCTTCTCCTCAATGACGGTAGCACAGGAGTAGAAGATGAGCATGCAAGGTCCTGGTAGAACCCTGACTCTCCATTCTCATTTCCCCAGCTCTTCGAGATAATCGGATTCAGCTGGTTAGATCCACTCCCCACGAGCTCAGTATCAGCATCAGCAATGTGGCGCTGGCAGACGAGGGCGAGTACACATGCTCCATCTTCACCATGCCTGTGCGAACGGCCAAGTCTCTTGTCACTGTGCTAGGTGAGGCTCCTCGACCCCTGTGTCTTCGAGGCACGCTGCTTTGCAAACAAATCTCCCTCAGTTGATCCCCCAAAGCCTCCCAGAACCA
This sequence comes from Alexandromys fortis, assembly GCF_014885135.2. NCBI lineage: Eukaryota > Metazoa > Chordata > Mammalia > Rodentia > Cricetidae > Alexandromys > Alexandromys fortis. Next base: position 2,177,008 of record NW_026067925.1, on the reverse strand, counting down.
GGCAGGCCTCCAATAATATCAGAAAAGGTCTGCACGCCTTCCTCTAAATACGAGAAAAGCAGAGTTCTGATCTGCTGTACTTACTATTTGTTCTGGAACAAATCTCTTTAAGAGTAAACCTCACAATTTATAGCAGGAAATGGTCATTCCCCTTCACTCTGAAAATTCCACGTGGAGACACAAGATCTACATAAAATATCTTATTTTAATTTCCAAGAAAAGTTCTTCAGTTGTTTGAATGCAATTATCTCCATCCTGTATTCTAATTCACATCCTCACTGCTCTGGGCCTTTTACCATCTGCATGGCCACTTAGCTGGACTCTGGGATATCCAGTCACTATCGTGCTCAGGCACCGCATCCCCACTCCGCCTAAACTCTCATAACTCCTCACCTTAGTCTTCCCATTTTGTCCTCAAGAAGTAGATCCAAGAGAACACTGACCCTTTGTGCTTCTACCCAGCTCTCTAAACCAAAGCAGAGCTCAGATATTCTGCCCCTTAGAGTGGACATATCTCCAGGGAGAACTTGAAGTGTGACTTCACACGGTGCCTCTCCTTCCTATCCTGTCTATCCCCTCTCCATCGCAGGAATCCCACAGAAGCCCATAATCACTGGTTATAAGTCATCCCTGCGGGAAAAAGAGACAGCCACTCTAAACTGTCAGTCTTCTGGGAGCAAGCCTGCAGCCCAGCTCACCTGGAGGAAAGGTGACCAAGAACTCCACGGTGAGTAGCTCCTGCCACGGGGTTACAGAAATGAGGTGGTACAGGAAAAGGGGAGGTGCAATATGTGTTTATATGGCACATAAGAAATAATGGAGATGAAGCAAGTGAATGGCAGTGACATTGTGGATATGTGTGTGTCAGGATCTACATTCTCTGGACACATTCATATCCATTTCAAAAGTCTTCTGAGTCTGTCCAAGATAGACTCAAAATCTGTGGGGCCCAGACAGTATCTGTATGTTAAGATTCAGTCTATCTGTATGTACTGACAATGTATCTCCTCTGTGTGTGTGTGTGTGTGTGTGTGTTTCTGTCTGTCTATCTTTTTCTGCATTCTAGGAGAACAAACACGAGTCCAGGAAGATGTCAATGGAAAAACCTTCACTGTGAGCAGCTCAGTGTCTTTCCAGGTTACCCGGGAAGATGACGGAGCAAGCATCGTGTGCTCTGTGAACCATGAATCTCTAAAGGGAGCTGACAGAGTCACCTCTCAGCGCATTGAAGTTTTATGTATGTCATGGGCTCTGGGGTGAGAAGGACCAGGTGTGAGGTAGGGAGTAAGGAAAAGAGAAGTGTGCTGCTGGCTACACGTGAGGCCACACGCTTAGTGAAAGTAGCAAAGCTTCAGTAAAGAAGGCCCTACAGTAAACACAGAAGGCTTGGAGAGCTGAGGGCTTTGTCTCACTGAGTTGACTCTGCTTGTGCTGCGGGAGAGCAGCCACAGACAAAGCGTAAACAAATGAGTTGGGCTGCATTCCAATAAAACTTTATTTACTAAAGCTTGCAACTGGCAAGATTTGGCCCAGGGGCCAAGTTTACCAGCCCTTGGGCTACGCTGGTGGAACTGAGCTAGGCTGTAACTTAACAGTGGTAAGAGTAGCAAACCCAGAGTCTCGGCTGTAGTTTAGTCTGTACTGCACGCCACACTGATTGTGTGGTGTGAAGACAGCTCTCCTCCACGGCTCGTGGTTGTTTCCCTCTGAAACGAGAGAGGTGAGCTTGGATATCCTTATGGCTTCTTCTCACTCTAACATTCTGTGATGCCAAGAGTTGTGGGTGGAAGCGCGGCACAATTCTCTCCGGTCTTGCAACAGTCCAAGGACTTCTACCTCTCAGTCACATCTCTGTTTGGCCCCCTTCCACGCGCTTCTCCTTGGGATTCTGACCTAAGGTGGCCCGGGGCTTCGCACTTTCTCCACACCTCCGCATCCTCTTCGTGGACTCTGCCTTTAGTGCCAGTCAAGAATGTCTGCAAAGCTGGAGTCTCTGCAGATTTCTCATCTGGGGAAAATCTGGAAGCCTTTCAAAGGCGCTTTTCCATGTGGAAAGGGAAAGGAGTAATGGAAGTGTGGAAGTCGAGCATGGAGGCGTGTACAGCCATGCATTGCTTTCCCAATTTACCAAAAGGCTGGGGATTTTCAAAAACAGTGATAGCTTCTAATCTGCTTATGGAAGACACAAGCTGATTAATTTCGGTGCCATTTAATCAGTGGCTAGACCCTTTATCCAAACTTTAACATTCATTAATTTTGGATGATATTCAATGGACAGACTGATGAGTAGCCTCCTAGCCAGTACTGTCTGTCACGCACTAGCTGTATTGGCTTCACCAAAGCATCTAATCTCTTGGTGAATCTGCCTTACTCCCCTGAATTATATTGAGAAATAAGGAATAATATGTATGAAAGAACTCTATTAACTTCCAAGTTCTAACTTGCTATAAAGTATTTCTGTATTTACTAGTTCCAAGTGTGAGGTCCTGGGCCTAGGGCGGTTCTCTTGAGCCCTGGTCCCCAGCCGTAACTGAAGAATATACCATTGGAGTCCCACAGAGTCCTCTCTTAGAAACCAGGCCATTTGGTGATTACTCTGCGTGGTCCCCTTTGGCCTGTGATCAGCGGTCAGTCAACAAATGCCCCATTCCAGGTGCTCTGCTAGAGGCCTCTTCGGCTGTGAAGCCCCGGAATACCCATTTTTCTCACCTGACCTGTCTCTTTGTCCTGTGTGATTTAACGGACGCATGTTCATTAACTGCTTGTTAAGGTTGGCTCTGTCCTTAGGGATAGCACATCCTCTTTATCTGTGGTTCCAAACCAGCATCTGGTCACATTGTTCTAAGCCGCCATCTGGACCCAGCCTCCTAAGCAGCCTTTTGGCATCATTGACAGATGTCATTATTCTCTCACAGAGCCAGCCATATTGTCTCAGGCCTTTTTTTTTTTTTTTTTTCCCAGCCAAAATTTGACCCTCACCCCTTGCTGTTTCTATACTCTCATTCCATGTTTGGGCTGACCGTTCAAAGGGATGCTTTGTGTTTGGGCGTTGCTTTCACTCCAAGCTCCCTCACAGAGCAGACAGAATTGAGAGGTTGTGGACTCAGTCAGTGTCAAGTTCACTTCCTTTGTTCCTTTAAAAATATGTATTAGATCCTGTCTAGGTGCCAGACTGTTTGCTAGGCATGAATAAACCATGGGTTCTCCTCAGCTCCGCTAAGACATCCCATAGGCCCCCACCAAGGACAGGCCTGCTGGAATGCCATCACTCAGAGGTTGAGATACACCAGGTTGTTCTCAGTCAACGGCACTCATAGTCCGTGTTCGCAAGAGCCAGGAGGAAGGACTTGTTCACAGCCTCTCACACTTCTGAGACTTTGGGAGAATCTAAAACATGTAACTAGGTGATTCCCACAGTTTTAGGGATCTCCTATGCAGAGTGAGGAGCTTGGCGCTGCTATCCTGTGCTTCTCCACAGACACGCCGACAGCCTTGATTAGACCAGAGCCTGCGCATCCCCGGGAAGGCCAGAAGCTGTTGCTACACTGTGAGGGGCGTGGCAATCCAGTGTAAGAAGAGCAGTCCATGGTCTCTGATACCCCTCAGATAACCCCCACCCCTTGGGTACCTGCCGAGGCATAACTCCTGGTCCCCTAACTGTACGACAATGCTTCTCCTTTATGTCTACAGCAGAAGTGAGGTTGGAGTGCTCCCTAGCTCAGCTCCCTCTTTTCCCCTAAGGAACAAAGTCACAGTAAAATATGGTTCAAAACATTTCTGCCTTCTCTAAATTGTACCCAAGACGGATACCTCACCCCTCCATCAACACTTACCCTCTGGCCCACACAGCATCTTAAACCTCACCACACAGTTTCTGATTTCCCTGCTACCAGGTTGTTTTTAATTATTCCAGCCCTTTGGTCTGAGACATCCTGAGCACTTCCCATCTTTCTATCTCAACAGTCCCCAGCAGTACCTGTGGGTAAAGGAAGGCAGCGAGCCACCCCTGAAGATGACCCAAGAGAGGGCTCTCATCTTCCCCTTCCTGAACAAGAGTGACAGTGGCACCTACGGCTGCACAGCCACCAGCAACATGGGCAGCTACACAGCCTACTTCACCCTCAACGTCAACGGTGAGTCACTTTGGCTTCTCTCCTCCAACATCTCCCTTCGTTGGCCATCTCTTGCTTTCTGGATGGCAACCGCCTCCCCTTGAGTGGTAGGTAGTAGGGTGGATGGAAAATGCCTACTACCAGAAGGCACTCCCCTTTGGCCCTAGGGATGTGTAACAATGGTAAGTCTTATGGTTTCTTAATGTAACCATAAGAAAGATGGGCTTCCACCGTCTCTGCCTGCAGGCAGTGGCTCCTCTGAAACCATCTTTATCCCCTAATGGGGAGAATGTCAGCTTCATTTAGAGGCCCCTCTTGATGGCAGGTGTGCTTACTGTAAAGCTCCTCCTCCTAGGACTAGCTACAGCATATGTGCCGCTGCAACCCATTTCCTTCCTGAGGACCCTGTGTGCATTAGAGTTTGGCAAAAAAAACAAAAGAAACAAGCGTGTGTGCGCTATGCCGAGAGATGGCCCGAATCTCTTCTCTGGAGCTTCACCTTCCTAAGGGACAAGAGGTTGCTTCTTTCTGAAGTGCTTCTCAAAAATTGGAGCCACCAGGTGTCTAGAATGTTGGGTTGGTCAGTCAAGTCCCTGCCAGTTGGAGCCAAACAGAAACAGGTGTGGGAGCTCACATTTGTAAGCCCGGTGCTGGGGAGGCAGAGACGGCCTATCTTATTTGATGAGTTCTTGGCTAGTGAGAGATGGCCAAAATGACCCTGTCTCAAAGAATCAGGTGGATGGCATTCATTTCTCTGACCTCTACAGTTAGTGAACAGACATACATGTACATTAGCACGCACATGCACATTTACACACACACACACACACACACACACACACACATGAAAAATACATTCAAACCCAGCTTCAAGGGAAGTGACAGGCTAGGACAGCTGTGAATTTAGAGGGAATTGGTAAGGAATTTTTTTTTCTTCTTTGGAAGACATCAATGTCATTGAAGTTCTTCCAGAAAGTCTTCAAACCTTTCTGCAGAATAGGGGAAGTGCTGAAGAAACTTCAGGGTCTTTCCTCATTTGAAATGCTCAGTAAGGCAGGGATGCTTAACACCCAGAATCCCAGGCATGAGAAAGAGGCTTAGGTGCTTGAGACCAGAAAGTCTACATCCTGAGTCAGCCTTTCACCCCATGGGGAGCTGCTCGACACAACAGGGCTAGTGTAGGATTCTGAGAGCTACAACAAGGCTCTGAGATCTCGACTCATCCCCTGGATCTTTCCAGACCATTTCTGATGGCGACCGGCAGTGGAAGAAAGTTAATATAGCCTGCAGTTGGTATCTTGTTGATCCTTCTGCCCTGGGATAAAAAGTTAAGGAGTAGGTTAGTGTTTGCTACCAGTGCTGACGCCTGGTGGTGAAAGGAGTTACTGCAGCCTCTTCAGGAATCTTCCTGCTTGAAGACCTCCCAGAAATGAAATGCAAGGTGCATTATACCCGCAGACAGAGGGTGGTTGTTGACAGTGGAAGACAGTGTTTTTTTTTTCCAAGAACTTTTTTGCTTCTCTAGCTTCCAGAGTAAGTACCCAGGGTTGATTTTCCCAGTGGATTACAGCTCATGTTTCTTCAGTCATCTTTCCCTGAATCATGTCAACACCCCTGCCCCATCATGGAACTCCTGGTCCATCCTCCATCTCCCTTCTAAAAAAAAAACATTAAAAAAGAAGTACAGATGTTTTCTTTTCAAATAAGGCATTGGAAGTCAAGGAACTAAAAAGCTGGCCCAGTCAAGCCTGAGAAAACATAAGGTAGGAAAGAAAAAAAGTCTAGGAGTCAATGAGGCTGCAAGACTCAAGCTAAATTCAGGGAATAACAAGAGCTCTCCCATGGGTGGGGGAGTTATAGCTGCGGCTAATGTAATTGTGGAGACGTCAGAATGTCCTGGGTTTGTGCACTTATCCGTAGACATTGGGCTTCTGACCAAGGTTAAAGTTTTTGTTGACACTCTTGGTCCAGGTTGTATTATGAGATCAGTCTACACCTATTATGGATGGCGAATTTTGTATAGTGAGTGGAGGTTAACACTAACACCATGGGAGAAATCAAACCAGTCTTGTGCACCAACTTTTGGATGATGTCAGAGTAGAGATGAAATATTAGGTCTCTTTCCTTGGATGGGTCAGAAGATTGGGTTTTATTGAATAAGTAGTCTTCCTTGCCAAGAAGGAATTACTGAAGAAAAAGACCAGAAGACCAGATATGTTTAAGAGCATGTGGGTTGGGGAGCTTAAAGAGGAAAGAATGAAATACCTGGGAGTAGAGCTGCTAAATGCTATGGGATAAGGCAGGTGTCTAGGCCACAGTCCAGGCTGGATTAATGATCCTGGGGGTAAAGCTTGAGGTCCTGGGCTCATCCTAAAGAAGGAAGATGATTTTCTAATTCACATCAGACTATTACCTTGCTCTCTAGGGAAATTTAAAAGTTTTATACAAGGTGGAACAGTCTAGCATTTTCTTTGCAAGGTGCTTTCCAACTCTTAATTCCTGGCTCCATAAGTTTTCACTGTTTGTTCGCCATCTAATTTTAAGACTAGGAGAGTTGGCATAGAAACCCCTAAAGGGACTAGTGCAGAACAGCAGACAGGATTGAGAAGACATGAGAGATAGTCAAGGAGCAAGATAACACAGATGTATCTGTGTGTGTGTGTGAGAGAGAGAGAGAGAGAGAGAGAGAGAGAGAGAGAGAGAGAGAGAGGCGGACAATAGACTGGGGTGGAGAAAAGGGAGGAAGGGGAGAATTTTGATATTGCTCATAGCTATTAAAGTAATGATCTCTGATTAAGGTCAAGCTTTGATGCCAAGAAGGCAATTTGGATAGTGGAGTGAGAGCTGGTTTGTGTATTGCCTGATGAATAATCACATTTTTTTTTCTTTTAAGAATCACCACATTGCCAGTGTGATGATACTCACCTGAGCACAGACTAAGGCATGTTCCCTGTGCTTGCATACACCTGGATTCCCCTGATGTTGATGTCTCTTCTGTGATATTTAAGGCCAAATCAGCATGGGAGCTAAAGGGCCTCCCCATCCCAGTTCTAACTATATGCCTCTTCTCTGCAGACCCCAGTCCGGTGCCCTCGTCCTCCAGCACCTATCACGCCATCATCGGAGGGATTGTGGCTTTCGTTGTCTTCCTGCTGCTCATTCTGCTCATCTTCCTTGGACACTATTTGATCAGGCACAAAGGTCAGAGGCATTAATCAGGAGGACTTGGGTGGGTGGGTGGGGAGACCAGTCAGGAAAGGACAGACAGTAAGAGGGCTTCAGGCAGGTCCCTGTAGACTCATTCAGCCCCTTAGGGTGTTTGAGAAAGACATACAGCCAACCCATGCAATGGCAATGCTGTGATCACTGGGCAACAGCCACCCCACAGTCAAGCCTGGCCATTTGGTAAACATCCAAGTACAATCAGACCTTCCTACTTAGCCAGCCTCTCCTTGCTCCTCTGCATTTGATTTAGCTCCTTCCTTCTTGCCCCTGCCTTCTTTTCCATCTCTTTGGCTTCCTTTTCTTTCTTTGTTCTTCTTCTTCATCCTCACGCATATCTTTTCTCTCTGTTCTACTTTCCCTTCTATTCTGTTACTACATGCAGCCAGTAGCCTAGCTGCCTAGACTGGCCATGCCTAAGTCATATCTCCACCACGCACGCGTGCTCGCGCGCACACACATACACACACACACACACACACACACACACACACACACACACACACCTCTTTTATCCCTTGCCTACATTATAGATGAGATTTTAGTTAAGGGTAGGATTCATTATTCATGGGGGTGTGGTTAGGTGAGGGATGTTGGCAGCGAAACGCAATGCAGATTAGAGAAGTTGGGTGGAAGAAAGCTCCAGGCAAGAGAAAGACTAGATGAGCGCTATGTGAGTGGGTGGGTAGGGAAGTGGGCAGGGTGGACTTCAGAGGCAGAGACACTTCTGCAAAGAGGAGCTTCTGTCTCCACACAGGAACCTACCTGACACACGAAGCGAAGGGCTCCGACGATGCTCCAGATGCAGATACGGCCATCATCAACGCAGAAGGCGGGCAGTCAGGCGGGGATGACAAGAAGGAGTACTTCATCTAGGGGCACCCACTCACCTCCTGTGCCCCACAGGGGCCCCATGGGGACTGCTGGGCTGTCACCAACCTGAACTTGTACAGAGCGACCCCAGGGCCGCCCCTCCCGCTTGCTCCCCAGCCCACCCAGCCCCCTGTACAGAATGTCTGCTTTGGGTGCAGTTTTGTACTCGGTTTGGAATGGGGGGGGGAGGAGGGCGGGGGGGAGGGGTGGGTTGCCCTCAGCCCTTTCCGTGGCTTCTCTGCGTTTGGGTTATTATTATTTTTGTAACAATCCCAAATCAAATCCGTCTCCAAGACCGGAGAGGCAGGGGCCATGGAGGTGAGGAGAGCAGCGCATGTGCTGTGCCCGGAGGAGCAGGAAGTTGGAGGGATGAGAAACGAATGAGGAGCAGGGCTGGTTTGCAGGTGGGGGCTCAAGATAGCCCTCCTTCCATTTTCACGGCAGACCCGCTCCCCAGGTGTCTCTGAGGAACCTGGGAATGGAAGCAGGGGGTGGAGGCAGCTCTACCTCTGCCAGCCATGTATTGTGAGCTACAGAGAGGGAGACGGGCGTCTCATGCCACCACTCCTCTTGCATTACATAAGAAAGGAATGAGTAGGAAAGTCCTCAAGAAGATGTGAACTGAAGATGGTGTGCAGCCACACAGGGCTTCAACATGTCCCTCCCAAAGAGAACAGATTTCCAGAGAGAGGATGGCGGAAATGGCCCTGTCCATTCACTGCCCCCACACGATGAAAGATGCTAGGCTCTTTTCACAGAATTGGCCCTTGGGGGACAGCAGAGCTCAGCTTTCTCTCCTAGCAGTCGTGAAAGAGGCACAGCTTCTGGGCCTGGACAGCATCTGCTTCCCCCACCTCGGATGGGGCCCCTCATTCTTACTCAAGACCCTGGACTGTTGCACGGCAACCGCTTCTCTCATGGCATTGCTCAGCAACTACTCCTCCACCCCGTGTCACCCTGTGCCCTTTCCTGTTCCCTGTGCCAGCCCTCGGTCCCTCCTCCCTCAGCAGCCAGGCAGACATGACAACAAAATTACTAAAAGGAGCTTCATTGCAGTGAGCTGTTTCCTGCCCAAACCGAGGGAATAATGTGAACTTTGTGCATGTGTGTGTGTGTGTCTGTTTCTGTGTGTACGTGTGTGTAAGTGTGCATGGATGTGCATACATGTGTGTTTGTGTGAGCAAGAAGTAAAGGGATTGAAGAGAAGGACCAGGGATCTTGGGTGGGCGCCAGAGCATGGAACACGTAAGGCATGAGGTGAGCTTTGGGAGTAATGGCTCCTAGTCAGGGTTTGTACCTCATCTAGGGGGGCTGCTCCATCCTAGTCATTTCCAAACCACTCTTGATGCCTGTCTGAGACAGAGGGGGAGTCCCAAGATGTGGTTTCCCAGCTGTGCATTTTGTTTCTCTGTGAAACACCACACATTCACCACCCTTCCTGGACCTCCCATCTCTGAGCCATGGAGCCAGGGCCACAGCCTCTGCTATGCACCCCTCAAGCCTCTCCCTGGCACTGACTCTAGATTCCCATCCTCTGTACCTAGGGACTAGAGGACTGGGTCCCCCATCTCAGCTTTTGTTTTACGGTCTTCCTTCTATGACCACGCTGGTTGCTGTGGAGTTGAGATTGCTCACCCTCTCCATCCTGATTGGTCTGTCCCTCAGACTCAGGATGCACTTGGCATCACTCTCCTCCTCCTCCTCCAGCATGTCCTCCCTGCTCTGACAACAGGTGTGCAAAATGGGGCAGCTGCAATCCAGCAGGCCTGCCTACTCCTTCAGTTCAGGTAATACTTTCGTGAATCTTCCAGCCCCTGGTTAGGGTCCTGGGTACCCCAGGCATCCCCTCGCTTCAGCCAGGGATTCTCCTCTTATAGCAGCAAGGGAGCCCTGGGCCCCAGGCCTGTCCAGGCTCCTCATCTCCCAGCACCCGCTTTTGGGAAAACGACTTTTCCTCTTCGAGCTGAACCACTTTGTCCATATTACACAGAAGCCATATTTGTACTGGGCGGGCGGGGGTGGGGGGAAGAGGGGCCGTTGTGCTGTGTGTGTCTGTCTGTGGGCGGGGGCGGGGGAAGGGAGCAGGGAGGGGATCGTGTATCTTTATAATCTTTCTAACTCTCCTGTGCTAATCTCAGAGGGACCACCCTCAATATATCTGGATTATCCGTGTGGTCAGGCTGCTTCCTTTCTGCTCTTCTCACTGCTGGCTGGGTTCCGTGTAACAAAGGGCTGGCCTCATGTCCCTGGCACCTGGCACTCAAAGGGTACCGCTTCCTTGCCATGTCACTCTCCGGAACGTCTGTGTGTGGAATCAGGGGAGAGAGTGTCTGAGTCATTTGCTTTCCCGAGCACATTTGGATTTGAGGCATTTCAACCGACTGCTACCCTGTTACCCTCTGCCCAGCAATGCTGGCCAACACCATGATGGAGGTGACGACCCCACTCACACCATCCAGGAAGGAAAGCTTCACCCATTTTTGTCAATCCACCTTTCTGTCTCCCGCCTGTTAAACCTGAAACTTGACCTGGGTACTCAGCCTTCTGCCCCACAGTCTGAGGGGGTTAATGGGAATCCACCTACCGAACATGGATTCTGTATTTCTCCTGGCCAGAGAAATTCTACGTCCCATCAAAAACTCCACTCATTGCAAAGACGGCAAGCCAATGAAGCAGTCTCACAGTCTGTACGTGTCTCACAACAAAATGAATAGAGATTACCCGGTGGGCTATACTCTCACATCAAAGTATGCTGTCCCATGGTCCCCCAGAGGCTATTTTGATGTGTCAGACACCATGTGTTCTGCTTGGTGTGAGAGATCCATTCGTTGAGTCTATAGGTGGTAAGGCAAATGCCCAATTGCTCCCTGAAGGAGAGCCATTACATGGACTCGACAGGCCTCCCATCTTCTGTCCCTCTTAAACTGAAGCACCCATGCCTCTAGATAGCGAGGCACACACCCAGGCACCACCTAGCAGCTGGCACTCAGATGGAGGCACACTGATACCGAACCCAGGGACACAGATGAATAGGTACATTCCCTGGCTCATTCGACCACACACAAAAGGCATCGACTTAACTGCAAATTCTCAGTCTGGGTGGAGCCAACAGCCAATGCCAGTAGCACACTTTCCCCCACAAACAGGGGAACTTTTGAACTCTTTCCTTGGATCTCATTCAAAGGAGTAGAGAACAGAGAGAGTCGTCAGATGCCTGGTCACTGCAACTTCCCAGCACCCCTCTCTTATCTCTGCTTCATATGTCACCCCTGGCCCCTCATCCTTCCTTATTCCTGAAGGATCCTCCCTTGCTGGAAAGTTCACAAGACTTCTTCCTTGCCATCTTTGGGAAAATTCCCCCTTTGTGGCCCTCATTATGTTCTTTTCCCAAGGCCATTCTGACCAGCCAAATCTGACTTCAAAACAGGAAGTCCCAGGACAGCCCCCCCCCATGTTAGCCTAAAGTTTAAGTAGGCAGTAGGCATTGGGTAGTTTCCTGAGTGTGACCCCACACACACATCCAGGCTCTGCCCAGAAGCTGAGCGTTCATTAGCCCTGGGCACTTATCTTGGAGTCACAGCTGCTGACAGAGAGGCCTCCTTGTTCCTTACTCTGCCTGCTCTGAGCCTGCAGTGCCATGGGGAACTGTCTGCACCCGGTGAGTGTAGGGGCCGTGCTCCAGAACCCTTGTCTCTGTCTTCTCAGGATTTTATACCCTTTCGTTTTTTCCCTTACCATATCCCTGTGCTTCTTTGTTCTGTTTCAAAAATCATTTCTCTTTCCCTCCCTCAGCCCCCTGTCCCTATTTGCTCTTCCTCCTCCACCTTTTAGCCAGTCCCACGCTGGTTCCTCCTCACTTCTCTCTGTCCTTCTGCTTCTCTAAATCTCCACATAGCTCTACCCAGGCTTCTTTGTGGCTCTGACCCTGCAGGTCCCTCAGCTTCCCTTCTCACCATGCCCGCTGTACCTACGTCCTGTAGGCAGATCCCTTGTTCTCCAAACCCACATATACTCTAGCCTCTTCATTGTTGTGTTAGATGCTCCCCCCCCCCGACTGACTGTCCTTTCTGGGTGTACCCTATAGGTGGAAACCTCCTTTCCAATAGACAAGACTGGAACTCAGTATTTGGATTTTTCGAATTATGCATATGAAGATAACGGCACCTATGACTCAACTGTTAGCTACGATAACGACACCATTGAAGCAGCTGCTCCCTGCCACTCCTGTACTCTACTTGATAATTCTTCACTGCCCTTCTTCATCCTCACAAGTTTCCTGGGCTTGCTGGCAAGTGGCGCCATCCTGTTCGCAATTCTCAAACCTCTCTTCCACTGGCAGATCTGCCCCAACTGGCCTATTCTGGCACAGCTGGCAGTAGGCAGTGCCCTCTGCAGTACTGCGGTGCCTGTCCTGGCACCAGGGTTAAACCATGCCCATAGCACAGTCCTGTGTTTCCTGGGCTCCTGTGTCTGGTATACTTCAGCCTTTGCCCAGGCTCTGCTGATAGTGTGCTATGCCTGCCTGAACCCCAGACTGGGTATAGGTCAAATCCGTGGCCTCACCTTGGGACTCACTGTGGGACTTTGGGGAGCAGCTGCCCTGTTAGGGCTGCCAGCCACCTTGGCCACTGACGTCTACAATGGCCTCTGCACCCTTGCATCCACAGGGGGCCTGGAAGCTTTGAAGTCCACACATTCTGCAATTTGTTTTACCATTTTCACTGTGTTACCACTGGCTCTTTTGGCAGCCAAGGGGCTGAAGAAGGCATTGAGCAAGGAGCCAGGCCCCTGGGTTAGTGTCCTTTGGGTCTGGTTCATTTTCTGGTGGCCTAATGGGATGGTTCATATATTTGATGCCTTGGTGGGATCCAAAATCATACTTCTGAAAACATGTCTGTCCCAGAAGATTCTAGATATCACGCTGAGCCTGGCAGAAGCCCTGGCTATCTTGCACTGTGTGGCTACACCCCTGCTCGTGGCCCTGTTCTGCTACCAGACCACCCGTCGATCCTTGCCCTCTCCGTCCCTCCCTACAAGACAGTCTTCTCATATGGATCCCCTTGTAGGCAAATCCCAGTTCCTTCCCCACATGTCAACCTAAATTAAAGTCTATACTGCTTTTATGAAGCGGGTGCTTTCTTATTTCATCTGGAACTAAAGGAGAAAGACCATGGAGAGAAAGGAGGGCAGTGCATGCCTGGCTTTCCTGTTCCTAGAGTTGCTGTGGAAGAAAGAGAACGGTGGCTAAACACCCTCAGGGAATACAGATGTTCTCTTGAGGTGAGTGAAAACTGTCTTCTTGTGGGACAGGAAAAAGAAACAACAACACGAGTGGAGAAATGAACTCTCCAAACAAGAAAACAAGGCTTCACGAGGAAAAAAAAAAGAGAGAGAAGCCATATTTCATAAAATATGTGGAATAAGTATAGAAGCAAAAAGGGGGGGTCAGAGGTGAGGGGCAGAGAGCAAAGCTCAGAGTGTATTGCTGCTCTCCTGTCTCCTGTCTGACCCCTCCAGGTAATCCTTACTTGGTTGTCCTCTCTGACTTTGTTTGGAGGTTGGAGTGGTGGTTGGAAATGAAAGAAGCAAGCTCAGGGGCACTGGGGAGCAGCTACCCTGTTAGGGCTGCCAGTGACTTGGCCAGTGATGTTACCATGGCCTAGACTAGGGCATATACCAAGAGAGTATAAAATGTTGCTTCCTAGGAGCTGTCTTTTGCAAGCTAATTCTTCATCATGACCTGGATACCCCCCCAATCTTTCCACCTCTCTCTCTCTCTCTCTCTCTCTCTCTCTCTCTCTCTCTCTCTCCCCCCCCCCTCTCCCTCTCTCTCTCTCTCTCTCTCTCTCTCTCTCTCTCTCTCTCTCTCTCTCTCCCTACCCCCTCCTCCCTCCCCCTCTTCTTCTCTCTACATGCACATATGCACACTTGAAGGTTTTTTTCCCATTACCATGACCTTGGTTCCTCTGTATGCTTGTCTCTCTCCACATGTTATAATGGATGCATGCACTCGGTGAAACGTGTCTGTGCATGAGCTTACATCTCAGTCAGTATCTGCACTACACACACCATATCCGTGTGTGTGTGTGTGTGTGCGTGCGTGCGTGCACGCACACACAAACCTCTTACAGAGCCCCCTTCCTAACTTAGTTCTGTGCTGCACCTATCCAGGGTGTGGGTGCAGAAATCCTTATTCAGCAAATTCCCTCCTCTTGCTGTTTGTGTGTAGCACATTTGTGTGTGGTGTGGCATGAAGGAGATCATGAAGGTAGAAACGGTGAAACAACTGGAAGGCAGACACCCTGCTCCAATCCATCGTGTGACACAAACGCCCACGTTTCCCTCTCAGATCCCAGCTCTCAAAGGAAGCCTTTACCTCGCGCCTGTCTTTCTCTCCTCCTCTTGCCCATCCAGTATCATAGGACATCTGTCCCCCATACTTGCCTGCTTCTCTGTGTGTTTCTTGTGACTTGAGAGTGTTGTCTTCATGCCCTGCTCAGCAAACCTTGGGTAGTGTTTAGGAGGACAACAAGCGAGACCCTCTTCCTATGGAGTACTCCTGCCAGCAACAGTCTCACCCTATTCCTGGAAAGACCACAATTTCTCCCTGCAACCGACCTCCAGCCCACCCAAGAAAAACTTGAGCAAATACTTCACCTCCATCGGAATCTACTTCCAGTCTCCATACTCTCAAAGATGTTCTTTACTGCCTTCTTTCCTAACATATCTATGCATGATGCTCTGGGTTTTAAGATTGAGAGGAAACTGTAAGAGAGGGGCAGGGATGACTTAAAACATCCTGGGCTGGAGGGTGCATAGGGATCAGGGAATTTTCCTGGGTGGGTGCCTTGACAAAGACTCTAAATCTCCCTCCTCTGGTCTCTTAGCAACCACCAGGTTTAGTTCCTGATTGGTGCCTCATAAATTGAAAGGCGGGATTATGGGACCGATTGAGACGCGGGAGACATTCTGAAACATAAAGAAAGGAAAAGAAAATGAGGAAAAGAGAAATAATTTACAAGCCTAAATTGTGCCTAGGTCTCCAACCATAGTGATGGTGAATGTGTCCTGGTGTCTTCATTTTCTATTTCCTTTCTAGTTGTCTTTTACACACAGAGAGAGAGAGAGAGAGAGAGAGAGAGAGAGAGAGAGAGAGAGAGAG